>NW_026931054.1:0-50000 GCF_032062105.1 Saccostrea cuccullata | reverse complement strand
CTTAGTGTTACGGTGTAAGTTAATAACTTTTCTAATTTTTTGCATTGCAAAGTTAAGGCAATAGACTTTGAAATGGACAAACCAGATTATTCCTGAACCTTAACTTTGACAACTAGTGCCCAGTTGAACTTTTGACTTAGGTATTTTTGAAGGTCAATGCAGAGAAGCCAAGATATATATAAGCTTCTCACGTGAAAATAAACTCTCAGATATAGGTTAATACATTAAGGAAACAGCCAGTCTAAATGTCACTATGAACAACTATCTACTTTTATTTGCACATGTTAATTAGTAATTACAAGTACTCACAGTACCCATTTAGTCCTTGACATTAATACATTAGTTAAATTCTACATGTTATCACAATTTTACACAAACATACCGGGGTAAACCTTATCACATACACAGTAAGAAAATATGGAACGTTATTCATTGTCAAAAATATCTCAAAAATACCAAATCTTCCACAATTGACTAGAATGCATTATCACAGTAAATTGGGAATTCTTCAATTGATATCTGAAGTGTCTTTTTATACTGCTTTAGCATGTTACTGGGAGAGTCCTAGATTTTCTCTAGATGCAATGCAGAAAAACCTCTTGTGGGATTAACAGTTTCAAAAATAATCAAACCTTTGACTCTATTTCAAAATCTTTGACTAGGTAGCGACAATTAATTTTCGCTATGAAGCCTTTTTTTTTATCTGTTGTTAATAGATACAGAGACTTTCAGGACCAGTTCATGGCGAAAAATATTCGTGATGACAACGAAGGCTTTCACAAACCTTGTGAAAATTTCTCGCACACAAATAAAAGTTGGTTTACAGTATTTCACCAAGGTAACAAATTTCAACAAAAGCCTTTGGACCACAATGATCACTTGAATCCTTTTGTCCCTAATTTTCTGCATCAGATATGAAGCTACACTACAAGAGGATGTTTCCACAATAATATATATGGTTCATCACAAATGCAGATTTACTGTTCTTGAGAAGAGGAGTTATAAAAGACTTCTCCCTTAATTCCTATTGTGGCCCTACCTCACCCCAATGGCCAACTGACCATGATCTGAACAATTTAGAATCTACACTGCCTAAGGAAAATTGGTGAATAAGCTCCCAGTGTTAAGTTCCTCTGGTCTCAATAATTCCAGTTTAAAATCAGATTTGTCTATGTTTACCATAGCCATGTAAGTGCTACTTTCTGTACAAAATCTTATACTTGTGATGGAAGACAAACCTCTTCAACATTGATATAATACATTCTAATCTCAAACCAGTTTTTTTATGTCCTGATCCACTTAGTATGAACAGATATGAAGGTATTAAATCTTAATACATTGTATATAATATCAATTTGGAGATCATCTCCTAGGTATAATCAATAAATGTCAATAAATACTTTTCAATGTTTGTTAAGTACATGTATTTTTTTTTTATCCATCTTGACTAAAGGCTAAATGTGTACATGCACTCAACATTTAAACTTAACATGTTGTGTTGAAGAGTTGACTCATTTCCTGAACGAGAGCTAGACCTTAGCTCATGAAGATGAGGTTTGAATGAAACATTCTTGTAACATACATTGTTATGCAAATGTATTGTAACAGTTATATTATAAAAAAGGTAAATTAAAATGTAGTTCAACATGCAATGTTTTCTTTAATGACACAATAAAAAAAGTGTTCATGATTTAATTATACATCTATCATATTTAACAGTGTAAAAAGAACTATATAAAACTACATTGATTATCTACATGCATTCGTCAATTTGGCAACAGATATGTCTGAGACATAGTTTGTACATATAAATAACTGTACAATAATTTTCTTCTGATAAAAATCAACTTTTCTAGTTTAAAACGATGTGGCACACACCAATTCTCAAAGTACAAAGAAGAAAAAATATTTCATTTGATATGGTGGTTCTAGAGCAATTCAATACCCTTAAATATGATTCTTTAATCAAAATGAAAGTACCGGTAACATAAATGATACTATGATATTTACAAGTATAATTCAAACAATGTGAATATAATCATTTTTGAACATAGATTACACCATTTAGTCAAATGAAAAAAAAAAAATTTCTAAAAAAAAAATAATTGTGTATAGAAAATGAATTTTCTCTGAACAAATACATGCACTGCAGTTTGCTTGCATGCTCCTTTAAAAGAATACAAATGAATCTTTAAACTTGAAATGGGCACAACACTTGGTTCGGGGCCATGAAAACCCTTTCACGATGAAGAAGGTTTGTGCAAAGTATCACTCCATTACAATATAACTTATCTAATCTGCTCAACACTGGGGTGAATTAAGCAACATTTTGGAATAGACAACATTCAAAGAATGGGAGGTTTACATCATAATAAGCAAGATTCCAGAATGTACAACATTTGGAATAAAAACTTTATACTAAACAAAGGTTTGAAAAAAATCCCATGTCTGTCTGATCAAAGGCAATAATATATACATTAGTTATAAAAATTTATTTTAAAAGCAATTTATATCTCATAAGACTATTATCATAAAAAAAAATTCTCTGTACAAAATATATAACTTCTTCTTTTATATGTTTATAAATATATATATGATAAAGCTACCATTCTCACATAATGACACTTATAAAGACCTGTATTTAAGTAAAGGTAATAATGATTCATTCATCATGGAACAAATGATTTAAAAAATAAATCTCTTTATGGATGAAAACTGCATTTAGTTAGATCCATGACAAACATTTGACAACAATAAATAGACTATATATCATGATCATCTCTCAAAATATGGACAACAGTCATGGCATGCTACAAAAAATAAAACAGAGAGACAAAAATGTATTTAGTGCCTGAATAATTCTGAGAAAGACTATCCATCCTGATACTCCTGACTCTGGTTAAATGTCATATTATGCTGGAATGTGGTAAGTTTTTGAAGACAATGAATTAAGGCCTGAATTCTTCAGAAAAAGACTGAGGATCGTCGTAGTCAGTCTGAATCTGTAGTGAGGGTTCCTCGCTGTCATTGTCAAGGAGATGCTGTTCATCGTCATCGTCATGGTACCGTTCTACTAACACCTCCCCGTTGTGTAAGCTGTCCTCCTTCCTGGCTTTAGGAAGATTTGCCAGGGAAATGTTCATGTCTTTAAAGGCTTGCAACAAGAAAATACCCACCACTATGGTCAAGAAACCACATAAATCCCCCGCTATGTCCACTCCACTCATGTTCCCCCACTCCTTGTATAATATCACAGACATAAATATAACAAAGGACGTGAAGAAAACGTAATAAATAGGAGTCACAACAGCTGTGTTGTAAGTGTCTAAGGCTCTGTTGAGATAATTGAGCTGGAATAATATACACACTACCACCACTACCAGTAGAACCCAGGTTAACCAGTTTGTGAACTCGTTCCTGCCTTTGAAGGTTTCTTTGATGGCAACACCTACACCTTTGCAGCCCATGACGGTAAACGCACCAAGAGAGGAACATATAGTGATGTAGACTATGACAGTTTTCTGTCCGTAGCGTGGAGCCAAGAAGATGATGGTGAGAACAGCTATCGTCAACAGCACAATAGCCATCACAATAAATACTGAAACAGAAGCAATAAGTATTATACTACATGTACTTGAGTTTCTAATATTCCCAGAGTATGAAGATAATTCTCACTCAATTCTACAAGCTTGGCAACCTCTCATATTTCCTTTCTAATATTTTTTTCATAAGTTTTAGTTAATATCTAAAACTGCTATACGAAGTAAAAAATTTAGTACCGGTAACTACATTTTGCTAATGTAGCAGAAATATGACTTAAAAAACACTAATTTCCAGTTTCTAATATGAAACAGGTTTTATAAACTAATTAATATTTGATTTCTATTGTATAATTCTGTCAGTAAAACAAAGTACCTGGATCTTTGATTTTCTCGACTAGATCCTCCATACTCTCTACTTCCTGTTCTTTGGGGGAGTGTAGAACCATAACAGTTGATCCTATAATACACAGTCCACAGCCTATCTTACCCAGCAAGTTCAGCTTCTCCTTCAGAAATTTGGAGGACAAGACGGCACTGAAAGAAAATCAAATGATAAACTACTGTGATACCCATAACTAAATCATGACTTCAATAATGAAGAGGTAAATATTCAAAATCTACAAACCTCACAAGAACACTCAAAGCCCCTAAAGGTGTAACCATGGTTGCTGGTGCAAAGGCATAGGCTGCAAAGTTAGCAAATTCTCCAAGTATCACTGGGAAAAGAAAACATTGAAATCAGCTATTTGTACAGTAAGACAGAGTGCAGATAAGTACCATGAATTTGTTTTTCTTCTGAAAATAAACTAGAGATTGTGTCTGCATGGCTATATTTAACTCTTAACTTCTTATCTTTGCTTTTGTCCAATACATTGCTGTGTCTTGGATGAAAGTGAGATTTTTGAAACATATATCCATCACATTGAATATCATTATAAAAGTATCTTTTTTACTAGTTAAATGGTAAAAGTGAACTGTTCATCTCAGTGATATTAATATTGACCTAGATCTAAAGAGAAATAGAGTTAAATTAATTGTGTTTATAGATTTCTAGGTTACTAGTAGGTCAATGTTGCTGCTAATAATTCAGCTCAATGGATACATATAATAGTTTTAATATTCATTGCCTGTTTGTAATAGCATAGAAATATAACCTTTCAAATAATTTTCAATGTACATGATTTTAAGATGTCTTTTATGTGAAGTGAAAAGGTATACATTATTACTGACAGTAGCAGCATATTGTCAATTCATGCAAGTATAAAGATTTTTTTTATTCTTAGAAACCCTCATAACATTAAGTCAATCCTCTATTCTGTTATATTTAAATATAATACAACATTATTCCAAAGATAAATCAATTACAGGAGATACTGGTTCTTATTTTTAAGTATTTTTTTTAATTCCGTGTACATTTTAGTACTACCTTAATTAAGGATATCTGCACTAAGCTAGGAACAATATAATTCTTAAAGTTATAATTAAATTAAAAAAAGCTCAAAATAAGCTTGAAATCAAATTTATTTCATGCAACAATTTTCATTTCATGCATCTCACTGTAAATCAAAATTTTCTGAAGTCTTAGAAATGGTCTTGTAAAAAGTTGACATTAGTATATTACCAGGTACATTAATAAGGACAGATGTCTCATATTAAATGTTCAAAATTCTACTTTTTTTGCCATCATCCTTATAAATCTATACAGATTTTTGTCAATTTCAATCCACTTCTTGTGAAATTTTGAATGAAAAAAAAAAAAAAATAAAATCTTGGTGGTGAAACCTATTCATTATACTTATATCAACATGACTTTTTTTTTCAAGATTTTTGATAAAAGTTTGTCTTTATCATCTGTCCTTAACTTACATTTATTAGTATGATATAAAATTAAAATAATGTGTAATGTCAAGCCTTTTATGCTTCGTATTATAAAAGCTTAAATGAAGTAAATAGAACTGAAGTCGCAACTGAGCATAAAAGTATTTAACAGAAATTGCCAATTTTTTCCAAATGCTTGGATACCTATAGTTTTTTGTCCTCAAATATATTTCTTGATCAATTTTCAAATGGAAAATGCATAGCACATGCATTTATTAGCATTTCCTGAAAACATGTTTAAAATTTGGTAATTTTCCTATAAATACATAATATGAACAATAATGATGAAAAACTTGAATATCAGGGGTTAATTTTCACATTACTTTGAGAATCAGGGATATATTTTTGAGCATTTTCAAGTACTCAACTCCCAATTTTCCGAACCTGAGTATGGAACTTCCTTAAACCTTTATACTGGTTTATATATTTGCTACCGTAGATCTAAATCTCAGTAGCTGACAGTTAAAAAGGCTGTCCATAAAGGAATCACCTGGGTAAATTATCACTATATATATTGATCAAAATGCCATGTATAACATTTACAGTGGATATTTATGATAATATTTATTGGGGAAAAGTTAACTTACATTATATCTTCAGGAAATATCAGTATTTATTGACACATTTATAAACTCACCACAATGTGTATCTAATACACATAAAAGCACTTACTGAGAATCATTCCAGCCCACCATAACCATTCTTTCAGGTATCCATAGCCACCCTCTCCTGCAGACAAATAAATAAAACATTAGTTTTAGAAAACCAAAGCAGGCCATAGAATGTACAATATTATTTAAAATTGAAGTTAATTCTTTAGATTATGAACAGCTCAAGCATCCACATGAAGAATATCAGGAATAAGTTGAGTGAGTAGCCTACTTAAACCTAACCTTGTTTCAATACTATAGATATGCATTTTCCATGTGGAATTAATTTACATTATGACTGTGTCAAGGTGTACTCAAAGTGCATGGCATAAATCAACTTCAAGGTCAAAGGTCAAAGCTAAGGTCAACATGATTGGTGGTACTAGGAACATCCCAACCTGATTAACCAATCAGAAAAGTCTGAAAAAATATGCTGGTATTACGTGTGTAAATGAACCAAAGCTCACACAGGCTCAATAAAATTTCTGATGTAGACAGAATAGTATTGATAGATATCAGTTCAGTATCACAGTCTACAAAGTTTGTCAATACTCTTTAGATCTAAATCTAAATTACTTTAAATGCCTAAACACAATGGGCTCCTTATCTCTAATTACAATGTATCAATATTCTTAACTTAGAGTCTCCTCAGAGTTTTTTCCCTACCTGCTCGAGTTGCCTGGTATTTTGCAAGTTTAAGCAGTCCCCTCTTCTTGAAAATAAAACTGGTCCCAATAAACACACTAGAGCTGATGGCCAGGAACAGACCAATGTAAAAGTTCCTGACCTCTTCCTCTGGGGTCGTGTAGGGCATCGTCTGATTGGACAGATCAGTGATGTTAGTTGTATTGTCTACAGCTACTTCCACTGTAGTGTTTCCTACGGCAGGCATGCCGGAAGGCTGCAATGAAATTTGAAATGGTTGAAACCAGTATCCTAATATCTTTCCATGTGTATGTGACTTTAGAAGATAAAAGAAGCAGGATTTCAACATTTAATTTAACCCAACTGCGGTCACCCATGAAGGCAAATCATTTAAAACTTCAACAAATACGTAATGTTTAGAATGTAAATATAAGGGTTCTGAGTACATTAATCAATTTTCCCCTGATATTTTTTATGTTGGTTTCATTACAGTTGGTTAAAGAGCATTTGAGTAGATCTGTCTTCAATGGTCACGAATAAACAAAAAAAAATTGCAGGTACAAAGGGAATGCAGTGTTTTCTTAAAATTTTCTTGAAATACTTCAAAAATATCCGCTTGACTACACAAGATAAAGGAATGTTAAGGAACTCATGAAATGACAATGGATATTACAATGAGCTTGCTATGAATTTTAGAGAAACATCGATGATTTTAAAAATTAGCTAGTGCTCTAACATAATTTGTATCACAAGTCACCCATAATTTATATCAAGACATTGCACTTCAATACACATTTTAATAATGCTGAAAGACTGCATTATACATGACTTGACACAAAATCACACAGAAAATTAATTTCAGTGGAGCACAAAAGTCCATTTCATAAAGCTTTTAATCTAGGCTGAACCCAAATTTAAATATTTTCTTTTCCTGATTTTCTGTCTACTATAGTTGAATACAGATCATTGTATACCCCCAACAAATGTTGCAACATGATCATGTGTACCGCTGTCCTAGTTATTTCTAAGGGTGACAGTATCACATACATGCATATTTTTAAAAATTGCATTCACTAATTCAAAGAAATAATAATGGAAGTAACTGGTGAATTTAAAAAGTATACTGAACCAATGCCATAAAAAAAATATGGGTGAAAAAAGTAAGTGAAATTTGAATCTAACATAGCCCCAGTGAAAGCCATTTTATCAATTGAAATACATGTAAAATGTCACAGGACAAGAGACAGCTGGAAAACATACATTTTCTGCGGGTGCTATCTCCTAATTCTAACAATGTGTAAATCATCAGTTTCAGTAAGCCTTAATAAAAATCAATAACAAATCAAAGGTAGGCTATTTTTTCATCACGATCATTGACTACATCCACATTTTCCTGTCAATAACTTGTAACTTCACCATGCAAGAGTGTTTCATTTCTCTGAGATTTCTCGATCTTTCCTTCATATCATATTGTAATCGTTTGGAGATAGAGTACAACTGTCTGCATGTACATGTATTACCGATATGTGTTTAAATTACCCTGGTACTAGTAACAAGTTATTTTCAATTTTTTTTCATATATATCTATAATTATTAATAAGGAAAATTTCTTTAATATCAAAAGTCTATAGTAATTTATATGTAATATATATTTTCAAAGGACATTTAAATTTGTTCCAAATCAATAAATAAATTTCTAAACACACAAAACATGTACATAATGTAATAAATAGACAAGAAATTAAGTGTATAAGAATTAAAGATTACATATAATTTATTATGATAATATAATCAGATATGGATCATTTTCAGAAAATATATAGGAAGGAGTGGTTTTCAGTAAATATATGTCCATATAATGAAAATAAACCAATATACTGAATAGAAGTGTTAATGACAGTAATCTACATGTACCAGTGCATTACAGAAAACAGTTATGTTCACAGGTTTCATCTTGAAAGTGAAGAATTAAAACAAACAGGAACCACAAAGAAAAAAGGGTCTAGCTAAGAAAAAAAGATTATGTGACCAACATCCAAAATCAGCAGCCATGCAGGAAATGGGTGCCCGAGCCTTACCTTTGGGGTGCTAGATAGTGTTGTAGATAAAACACTGGAAAAGGACTGTCCAGTGTCGTTGAACATTATGTACCAATACAGCAAAAACAAAAGTACCAAAATCGGTACGACTCCTGAGAGAACTTGAATTGGTTTCTACAAGAAAACACTCACAAATTTTTCAACTAAACCAAAATTTTCAACTCTATAAAACAAAACAACAATTAGGAACCTCTATCCATTTAAACAAGTAGATTAAATTGCACAGCATAGACTAGATATATATTGTTGTAACAGTATTACAGTTTTTGAAAAAGAGGACTTTAACCTTTCAAAAAAATTTACAAACTCAGATATGCAATTTCTGCATTGTACTTATTTCCAGTCTACCTTTTAACTCTAGTTATTGGTACTGGGTATGTAATTTAGGACATGACTACATGTACTAGGTAAATGTTTCATTTAAGCATATTATACACTGACAAGTATAGAGGGAAAATTAATTTTAAGCTTGTAGACTTCTGAATTTGTAATACTGACTGATAGTATCAATGTAAACCTGTGTAACTTTCTCAAGTTTTATAGTTTTCATCCATTGATAACTTTCTGGCTCACTACTTTGGTATTCCTGAAGCACCTTTGTTTTTAATCACATTAAAAGCCGAATGTTTGTCTTGTTACTTGGTTACTATGCTATGCGTGCAGAACATTATCTACTCCAGTGAAAATACCACACAACAGTTACCTCACCTTGTTAAAACAGAAGAAAATTTCTATCTCCTTTTGTAAATCCACCTTAGAACACCAAAACTCATCAAATACAATGATCAATGATTTCACTCAATGTCAATGACAAAACATGTGTCAACATGCACCGAAAGCCCCATACAGAGATTTTAAAATACCCCTATATAGATTCCAGATTTAAATATTGAGCAATTCCCTAGGCCAGAGATCAACCTGAATATAAACATTCCGCCATGCTCGATGTGACAGTATCTAAAAATAGATCTGACACGTGGAAGCGAGATTATCATGAAAGTTGTCTTTTATTCTCATAGGATATACGAAATGTGATCGGTAGGGGGAAGTTATATAATTATCTCAATTCTACCGGTACACCAACATCCTAGACATGGCTTATGAACACATTGTTCAAGTATTTGTGTATGAGAATATGTGCTTCAATCATCTTACCATGTCCTGGGTTTTAAAGCCATATCTTGTATATCAAATTGTATATATAATTGATGAATATTGGCAGAAATATCGATTGTGCTTGGGGTATTGTTTTCCTTCCAGTGCAGTGTGAGAGCCAACAGGTGTACTTCCTGTTTTTAACTGTCTCTATTAGCAAGACCAAATACGACAAATTCCGAAATAAGAAAAGGATAACTTCGTAAAGTTAGATTTATTTGTCTATATACAATTTTATAAAGTACATTAATTAAGGAATAACTGTCTAATTTTTCGATTTCATGATGTGAGCAATCGATTGGCTAACAATGACCTCTAAAACATCAGGCGATGGGATCAGGTGCCATGCACGGAGGGATGATCCTCCCTGCCGATCGGCCACACCCGCCGTGTCCTCCTTGTCATGAACGGGAATTAATGGAAAATCCGCCGAAAAAGCTCCAACAACGAGTATAAAAAAGACATCAGTGATTATTTGACCTAATGATAGATTGTATTATCTGACACTTAGGTCATTGTATCAACTATGGACAATACGAAACAATGACTTTAAACGAGACTGTAAGTTGATGTTATTGTTTCATCAACTTGTTTGTCAATAACTTACCCAGTTTTAGAAATTGTCCATAGTTATGCTCTTGCGTTTCGAATCATTTGAGAGATTAAAACCCCATATGCAGTTGATAAGGGTATGTGCACTGCATAAGTGAGGGTAGTTGAAGATTGAAAAGATTAGTCATTACAATTAATTCAGAAAGATTTGTCGTTAGAAAACCATTTATGTCTTTTTCTAATATAATATCTAAATATACGAAGCAGATGTGTCATAATAATATATTGGTCCTTTCTATATCATATTCCAAAAACAAATATTTGGCTCCATTTTTTTGGAAATACAGTATTGGTCGCAAAATGAAAATTGACAAATTCTAAAAATTGCAATACTGAAATATTTTTCAGATACGAGCATATACCAAGAATAACTTATCCTGACGTTATATCCCACTACGTTTTCCACTCTTCTTTGCATTATTATAACATTACATTATTAGTAGTGTGGAACACCGAAAAATAAAGTAATAAAATAATAATGTCACCTATTCGAATAGGTTTTTGCCATTAAATACCAAAACAGCGCCTCATAATATAAAATAATTCTAATTTCAATCTAGATTAGAAAAAAATTTAAAGAGGAAATAGTTCTCGTAGTTCTGAATAAAGTTTCTATTTTGTTAACCATAGCAAAAGTTCCAAAGGTTTCATAGCCGAGGGGTTGCTATGGGGATAAGCCCCCATTGTCCATTTTAAATGTTCCTCAAATAATGCGCCTCTTATAGTCTCTGACAACTAAACCCGACACATGACAGCTTTCTGCGTTAGCATGTTCAACAAATACTAGCCGCTACAAGACCAGCCAGAAAACAATGCTACATGTACAAACCAACATCACCGAGACCCAAAAGCAACACATCAAAGAAATGCATGTGGCGAGATACATGTGAAGAAGTCCTCGACAGAAGAAAGAGTGGAAGAAAGAGAATTTCAACACAAAGAGTGGATCTCTGTTGATACAGTGAGGAAAATGGATGTGAGGAAGGAATGGATAATGGCACTAAACTAAATCCAGATAAGAACAGAAAATGCAAATCTCAAGAGATCTCCAAAGCCGCAGATAAAGAAGAAGAAAAAATATAAACAGGATCACATTCACAACCTGGTCAAACAAGCTGAAGAAATTTTAGAGTACTAGTATTGTATACTAGTAGTATGCATGGTCACAAGAAGCTTTCCAACAAGTTCCAGGAAAAAGACAAGCTATTGAAGAACAAGAACCCTCTAACAACAACAGAAGAACAATTAAAGAGATGGATAGAACACTTTGGAGAATTATCAAGGAGATCAACACCAGAAACACCACCAGACAAACAACCAGATGTTTCACTCGACTGCAACAAGCCAACAAAGACATTAGGAGAAATATTACCCCACTGAAAAAACGGAAAAGCGACAGTGGCTGACTAGAAACCAGTGGAAGCCATCAAAGCTGATACAGAGACAGCTGTTAACATCTTGCACACACCTCTTTAAGAAAATATGGAAGGAAGAGAACATTCCAAAGAAATGGACAAAAGAAGCAGTGGACCCAAAGCTCTGTAACCAACAGGCTGTTTTTAGTCGCTACATATCATATGCTGAACAGATAGCCAGTTTGCACACCGTCATTGAACAATAAATGACGTGGAACCCCCCTCCCCGTTTCAACTTGGAAGTTTCTCGATTTACGAGAAAGCATTTGATGGCGTTGACTGATACTGAGGCACTATGGAATACACGAGAAGCTCGTCTCCCTGATTCGTAACATCTATCTTGGCATGAAAGCAGAGGCCTGTTCAGCAGAGCGAACGTTCGCAAGCGCTCGCCAAATTTCCTATACCTCCAATATTAATTTTGGCGAGCGCTCGCGAACGTTCGCTCTGCTGAACAGGCCTCAAGGTGTTGCCAATGTTGAGGTGAGAGGTCAAGAGTTATGAGGTCAAGACAGGAGTTCGACAAGGATGTTAATTTGCTGTCATCTCTTCCTCTTGGTTAGACTGGATCATAGGGACTACCACATAAGGCAGAAATAATGGTATACAGTAGACACTCCTGATGTAGTTAAAGAATCCCGACTTTATCGAATTATACCTGAATATTCTTTGTCACAAGTCGCCCGCGTGGCGCAGCGATTAGAGCGTCTGCTCTAGAGTAAGAATCTCGACTTTATCGAATTATACCTGAATATTCTTTGTCACAAGTCGCCCGCGTGGCGCAGCGATTAGAGCGTCTGCTCTAGAGTTGCGAAGTAAGGAGTTGATCCTTACGTCGCGGGTTCGAATCCCACAATGGGACGTAGAGACCGGTCCATCGAATGAGACCGTATAAACCGAGGTCCCGTGTCGCAGTAGGTGATGGCACGAAAAAGATCCCTCCCTGCTCAATGGCCCTGAGTGCAGTATAGGACAAAATTTGCAGCTCTCCACCGGCACGAAGGGGCGTCTCCATATGAGTGAAAAATTCTCGAGAGGGACTTTAAACAATATACAATCAATTAGTCAATCGTTTGCACAAACACAGTCAAATGCTGGTTCGGGCTCGAGGGGTGTGTCCAACGCCACTAGGTCTTTGTGTCAAACCTACTCGGTCTCAGCTTACAAAACCTCGAGTAATGCCAACCGTCTCAAACAGGTTCTGGCAGCGAATCACATGTCACACCTCCACGTTTGGTATCCCTGGTAATACTTTGGTAGATGAGTGACAGTGCTGAAAGGCGAGACTCCGGCGCCTTTATGACTGGAAAATGTGGCTAAGGGAAGGAAACCCCCAACAGAAAACTACTGGCCTCCCGAGTGCAGGGGGTCCAGGGGGTCCAGGGGGTTTCTGCATGGCTAATCACCACGCAGAGTAAAATCCTCATGATTACGGAAACCCAAAATACACTGAGCACACAGGGGGATGTTAGCCCTCTGTGTTAAATGATTATGCTGAGGACAACATGACGCAGGTGGATGAAAGCCATTTGGAAGTCCACAGGCCGAAGTCCCTATGCACACACCAAACAACATATATATAGGGAGCTGGAATGTGAGATCCATGTATATTACAGGGAAAACAGCCCAGATGGAACAGGAAAAGGATAGATACCGGCTGGATCTAATAGGATTAAGCGAAGTCAGATGGGCTATGAATGGAAAAACTACATTACAAAGTGGGAAACTAGTGCTTTACTTAGGACGAGAGGATGGATTACATCAAGAAGGAGTAGGAATAATGATGAAAAGAAAGCTAAGAAGTCACTGATGGAATGGAAACCCATAAATAAGAGATTGATGTATGCAAGATTCTACACATCAGCTCTAAAGATAAACCTGATAGTGGTTTACTCAGCAGCAAATAAGAGCCCTGAAGAGATAAAAGAAGCATTCATGGAACAATTGCAGAAAGTTATTAATAACATTCCAAAACATGCCATACTGCTCATTAGCATAAGAGATTTCAATGCAAAGGCTGGTAACAACAACAAAGGCCATGAAAGTGCCATGGGGAAACACGGAATAGGAGAACGAAATGGAAATGAAGAACGGCTATTGGATATCTGCGAGATCAACAACTTATTCATCACAGGAATAATTTCCTTGTAAACCAAGACATATACAAGATCTCCTGGATGAAACATATGGAGATAACGAACAGTATTCCAGATCAAAAATCCACAAAACAATACAAAATAGGAGCAGAGCAAACACGGACCTTCAAAACATCAGAGGTGGGATCAGGTGCCATGGAGGAGTAAGCATCCCCTGCCGACCGGTTACACTCGCCGTGTGCTCCTTGTCATGATCGGGAAATAACGGAAAAATCCGTCGTCAATTCAGTGTATGTATAATGGATTAACAATAAGTACGAAAAACGTCAGTCAGCATATGACTCAATGATAAATTGTATTTGCTGACAAGGTCATTGTATCGAACATAGAACTTACAAAATGATGACTTTTAACAAGCCCTCTGAAACTCTTGTTTCATCAACTTGTTTGTCAATAATTTACCTCGTTGTAGAAATTGTTTATACGTAGAACATCCTCTTGCGTTTCTTATCAACTGAGATATGTAAACTCCGTATGCAGGCGATGAAGGTATAATAATTGCTGCATAAGTAAGGGAAGTTGACGATAGAAAAGTTTAAGTCATCACGTTTATCACAGAGCTTGGTTGTTAGATTACCATTAACGTCTTTTTCAAGTAAAATATCTAAATATGAAACAGATGTGTCAGACTCTGTGGTATCTTTTGTCTCAAACTCACCAGGATATATATCGTATCGACATAAGAATGGAAATTACCATTGTTAATTGACAGTACGTCGTCGATATATCTAAATGTCGAGATGAAGGCCACAGCAAGCGTTTTCTTCTTTTCACGCATATGATTTTGCACAAATTCTGCTTCATATGAATACAAAAATAGGTCTGCTAATAACGGGGCGCAATTGGTACCCATAGGAATTCCAAAAGATTGTTGGAAGACCTGGTCTCCAAAAACAACAATGATATTGTCAATTAGAAACTCAAGCATCTTTTTGATGTCGACTTCAGAGTACTTGTGTGTACAATCAGAATGCTTATTAACAAAATGACATAAAGCCACAACCCGAACATCTATTAGAAGTTGAAAGCGAAGAACAAGTAGTAGATGAGATAGATACAAATCCCATACGGAAAGATTGATTGATTGTATATTGTTTAACGTCCCTCTCGAGAATTTTTCACTCACTGTAAAAAAATAACTAGTTAAAGTCACGAAGAAAACTAGTAAATTTACTGTCCATACAATCACTACCTTAAAAGTAGTTTTACCAGATATTGGTACTGTTTTATTTTATTATTTACTAGATAAGATTAGTAAATTTAAAATTGATATAAGTAACTTTCACTAGGTATCTAAGTATCTATACGACCCCCGCTCCACAACTCACTATCTTAACCAGTGAAATGAAAGTTTACTAATCATGACCAACACTAGTTAAATTCACTAGGTTTTTCTTTCAGTGCTCATATGTAGACGCCACCACTTGCCGATGGAGAACTGCAAATTTTGTCCTTTACTCGGCAATCAGGGCCACTGAGTAATGAGAGGTTTTTTTAGTGCCAGAATCTACTGTGACACGGGACCTCGGTTTATACGAACTCATCCGAAGGACCGGTCCCCACGTCTCACAGTGGGATTCGAACCCGTGACGTAAGGATCAACTCCTTACTTCGTGACACTAGAGCGGACGCACTGACCATTGCCCCACGCGGGCCCATACGGAAAGAGGAAATCGTCAAGGCTATAAAGAAACTAAAGAATGGAAAAGCTGGAGGAGTAGATGGGATAACAGCTGAGATGTTAAAAGCAGACACAGAGACAACAGCGAAATATTTGGAAAAGTCTAGTTTCAACAATCTGGAAACAAGAAACCATACCATTGGTTTGGAGTAAAGGCCTGATTGTGAAGATTCCAAAGAAAAGTGATAGATCGATATGTGATAATTATAGAGGTCTAACACATGTGTCTGTGTATTCTCCAGAAAAGTAATACAAAGAATCCAAGATGGAGTGGAAAAACAGCTGCATGAGGAACAAGCTGGCCTCAGAAGTACAACAGAACAACTATTTACACTCCGTAACAATGTACCGAATGGAACTCAACATTGTTTGTAAATCATGATGACTTTGAAAAGGCGTTTGATTCCATTCGCAGAGAGAGCCTTTGGTCTATCATGAAGTTTTATGGCATCCCAGACAAACTGGTCATAATGGTGAAAATCCTATATGAATCATTCCAATGTGCAGTCCTAAAGATGGAGAAGAAACAGACTGGTTCCAGATAACAACAGAAATGAGGCAGGGTTGCACAATGTCTGGATTCCTATTTCTGTTGTTTATAGACTTCGTAATGAAAAGAACTACAGAAACGGAACCAACAAGAATAGGGTGGAATTTCACAACAAAACTCCAAGATCTAGTCTTCGCAGATGATCTTCCTCTATTTTCCTCAAAATTTCGGGACGCCCAGCAAAAGACACAAAGACTAAATAAAACTGCTAGACAAGCTATAAACACAGAGTAAACATCGAGAAAACCAAAGTGATGAGGTTCAACTCTGACATAAAAGAGCCAGTCGAGATTGATGGGCAAGACCTTGAGGATGTAGAAACATTTACTAACCTTGAACGTGTGATAACAACAAAGGGGGGGGGATCTCATGAGGACATTACCAACAGACTGGGAAAAGCCGTCTCCAATTGGAAGGCCCAGAAATATCTGGAGCTCATCAAAATTTTCCATTAAAGCAAAAGTAAGGTTATTTAACAGCTTGGTCCTGTCGGTTCTCATGTATGGAAGTGAAACACGGAAAACAGCGAAGAGAGACAAAAGGAAAATAGACACCTTCCAGATTAGATGCCTTACAAAGATCTTGAGAGTAAGATGGCATGAGAAAATGTCAAATGAAGAGCTCCATCATAGAACAAAGGAGGCTAGAGCAAGTGAGATAGTAACTCCTATGAAGTTGGATTTGATTGGCCATGTACGGAGGATGGATAACACCTGGATATGTACCACCGCATTGACATGGCATCCAGAAGGAAATTGGAAAGTAGGCCGGCCAAAAACAACTTGGAGGAGGACCACGGAGCAAGAAAGGCTACAGCTGGGATGGAATAGCTGGACGTCAGCGAGGGCCGCAGTCAAATACAGAGGCAGGTGGAGGCAGTGTATTGGGGCCTTATGTGCCAGCGGGCAAGAAGAGAATAGCTATAGGTTAGGTGACAAACACAGTCAGTAATGTTCAGGACAAAACAACTCACCCTGTAAAATCATTAGCAGGAACAGGACTCAAAATCAATTTAGAATAAATGAAGATCAACAGTTCAGTTCCATTCTTGTCACAGCTGTTGGTGAGCCCATCAGAGAATATAGTCGCATCTACAAGCTATAAACTCGCTTGAATTAGAATTTACTTCAATAACTCAGACAATTCAAATCAAGCCAGTTTTTCGCCTAGAGAGGCGAATAGAAAGGGTTGAGAGGAGGATAAAATAAACAAATTTGTTTAAGAATCTGTCTAGAATTAGGTGGTGCAAATTTGATGTTGTGCGTATGGCAGTCAACTGATCGCGAAGCTTGAAGTAAAATAATTTCTAAAATAGTTTAAGAAGATTAACTTGAGTATGGAAGGGCTTTGTACCACTTCTCATAAACCTTGATCAACATTCTTACATTATTAGCAGTGTTCTACCAAATCTTCTGAATTTGGTGGTCTTAATTCCGTAAAAAGGCAGTACATTGTATAATGCAACCGCAGAAATTGAAAATGCAGAACTTAAATGGCTAATTTCAGGAATGAGGACGCAAAAAAATTGCAGCAGCAGAAAATACAACACATTCAAATATTTGTTTCAAATTTTATTAAATATTTATACTTATTGAAAAACACTTTACTTAAATTATTACATGGCAGTATCACAGAACAGATAGGTTTCAGTATTTTGAGGTGATTCTTTTCTCCATGTAGTCAAATTCTTGGCTCTTGGGTTACTAAGACAAACTGTTGTCTGAGACAAGGCTGTAAACAACCTACAAATACTGAAAAGTAGAACTCTGTAAATAAAAACTGACATCAATTTGAAGTTGATCAAAAATATGTTAATTACCGCTGGTATTTTAAAGGTATTAATGCCCACCTTGCAATTAGATTCGACAGAGGACTCAAACATCCCTCACTGATGGACTAAATGGTTATTATCTTCAGATAAAACCTGCATTCATGACACGGAATTATATCAAAAACATTATTATGATACAGTTTGGATTTCTTTTCAAAATTTACATGATTTTTTTCTTTTATCGTTCAAATAAATATGTAGTGGGAAAATATGAATTAATTTTAATACATTCCTATATTTTTATAAGTACCTAGCCCTCAATGTGTGATGTTATCTGTCAAGGACTGACCATCCTCTGAGTCTGACTGGATGTGTAACACTGGTACTTCTCCATTCTCGTCATCTGGAGTTCTAAGATCTTCCTTCTTTGCCTTGGGGAGATTACTCAGGGAAACATCCATGCTCTTGAATGCTTGTAACAAGAAAATGCCACCTATTATGGTCAGGAAACCACAGATTTCTGTTGTAATTCCTATTCCATCCATGCTTCCCCATTCCTTATACAGGATAGCAGACATAAAGATAACAACGGATGTGAAAAATACATAGTAAACTGGAATCACAACTGCTGTGTTGTAAGTATCTAAGGCTCTGTTGAGGTAATTGAGTTCGAATAATATACACACTACCACCACTACCAGTAGAACCCAGGTTAACCAGTTTGTGAACTCGTTCCTGCCTTTGAAGGTTTCCCTGAGAGCCACTCCTAACCCTTTGCAGCCTAGAACTGTAAAGGATCCCATGTTAGAACATATAATGATATAGATGATGACTGTTTTCTGTCCATAGCGAGGGGATAGGAAGATAATGGTGAGGATGGTCACAATCAACACCAAGGCAGCGATCACTATAAATACTGAAAATATGTAGAGAAAGTTATATTGAAAATTTCAAATCAGTACATATACATGTATACTGTAGACTTCTTTGCTTGTTATAATGCAAACTTCAACAATGCAAAAAGGTTCAACAGAAGGTTCAATACGGAATACAAGATTGCCCTACAGAGTAAATCAATAGTACAGCTGTTTACCTGGATCTTTCATTTTCTCAATTAATTCATCCATGCTTGCAATCTCCTGTTCCTTTGGGGAATGAAGAACAATAACTGTTGACCCCACAACGCACATCCCGCAGCCTACTTTTCCTAACAAATTCAGCCTCTCCTTTAGAAATTTTGAGGATAACACTCCACTGCAAAAGAAGAAAATCTTGAAGCAACTTCTTTTGCAACTACTTCGTTCTTTAAAAAATCATATAAATCATATGCAGATAGTTTTTCTTTGCGCCCAGATCGATAGATCTGGGTCGTAAATGTTTTTGTCCTGTCTGTCTGTTTGTCTGCAAACTTGAACATTCTCAATAATTTTTGAACCATGAAAGATAGAGACTTCATATTTGGTATGCATACTCCACTAATGAAGCTCTTTGAATTGACTCCAAGATCAATGAACTTGTGACATTGACTGTGACCTTTATGCTAAAAATACCTTTTTCAAACTTTAACCTTTGCCATAACTTTTGAACCATGAAAGATAGAGACTTCATATTTGGTATGTTTACTTCAATCATAAGGCTCTTCCAAATGACACCAAGATCAATAACCTTGACTGTGATCTACATGCTAAAAATAGCTTGTTTGAATCTTAACCATATTTTTTGAAAGAGAGATAGGGACTTCATATTTGGAATGCATACTCAACTAATTACACATGTACTATATTAATTTTTTTCACATGACATCAAGGTCAAAATAGCTTTTTTCAAACTTTGTTGCCGCCGGGCACATAGTGTTTCACAAACGCTTCTTGTTTCTATCTAAATACAATGTAGTCCATTCATCTTGAGGATGAAGATGCTGATGATTAACCTTGCAGTGATGAAAGTGTGACAGGAAAACAGAAAATGCATGGCTGTTCTTAGACCTAAACCAGGGGCCCCTGCATTACTGGTCAGTTGCTCCTTCCAATGAGCTACCCAGGTCAATATTCTTAATCCATACAGGCCAAACCACCATTTTTTGTAAAAGATTTTCTATGTTGTCAAAAACGCTCAACCCAGATTTATAACCCCCTGGAAGAATTTTCATTCAAAGTAAAGTGGGGGGGGGATCAAATATAACAGAAAATGAGAAAAATAAAATGGACTAGGAATCAAACTCAGAACCATTGCATCAATTAGTTAGGTCACTGAATGAAAATATCTCTAATTTACTGAAATCAGTTTTAATTTTAAAAACAAACTCACCTCACTAAAACACTCAGAACACCCAATGGAGCTACCAATGTAGCATTTGCAAATGCATAGGCTGCAAAGTTGACAAATTCCCCTAGTATCACTGAAAACCAAAGGCATTTTTATAAAATTTATAGTGCTATATTTTGTAACTGATAAAAGATTCTTAGAGTTTTATTAAGATAGGAATATATAGTAATAAAATGTGTTACATTTATGAATGTAGGCAAAAAGCTGTCCACTTCTCTTAAGAGAATAGTGTGAAGATATTATTTGACCTACTTAGAATCATCCCGGTCCACCAAAACCACTCTTTCAGGTAGCCATAACCACCTTGCCCTGAAAGTTACATACACCATATTTACACATAGTACTACATATGCACTCAAAATCCCTGTGCAACATAACTCAACTTAATAAATGACTCGGTTTATTTACAGATAGTACATATACCTGCTCTGGTGCCTTGATGTTTTGCAAAGTTGAGAAGTCCTCTCTTTTTAAAAATAAAACTTGACCCAGTAAACACACTGGAGCTGATGGCCAGAAACAGTCCAATGTAAAAGTTCCTGACCTCTTCCTCTGGGGTCATGTGGGGAAATGTACGGTTATATGGGTCACTGACATTGCTTTCAGGGGTCACAATTGACTGATTTTCCAGGAAAGGCATTTTACTTGTCTACAACACAAACAATTTGAATCTTTGATGACTAAAGCTTTAAAAATTAAGAATTGAAATTAATAAAATACCTTTTTTAAAAATTCTTAGGTGCAAAATATTTTATGAGAACATAAATGAAAGAAAACCCTTGTTCCCTGTTTATTCCACTATCATGCTAAAATTATTGTTTTAATTGTTTCATATTTCATGCATGACTTGTATGTCATATATTGTGTTAGATTTGAACAAGGAGTCGTCTTCAAATCTCACTATCACGTTAGCACTCAGAATCTCATATGCGTGCGGACCCCCTCTAATTTTTATGCACAGGGGTGTATTTAGTGTAGAGAAAAAACATTTTGGGTATGTTTTTGAATTTTTGGTTTGAATTAGATCACAAACTTGTGGTTAATAAATCACTAGAACAGGGAAAAACCAGAAAGGTCCCGGGGTATAGCGGGGTTGGGGGAGAGGAGCTCCTCTCCTCAAGTACCTCTCAGCCGTGTGAACAGACCATATACTTACCGTTCACAAATAATTCTTTTATTTTTTAACTACAACTTAACTTTTATATTAAAAAAATCGAGTTTGAATAGTTTTAAATATTATGACAATTCAAAAGAATAGATGAATAGCACTAGACCGAGACGATAGCACGTTCTTACCTGAGAAGCGATCTTTATTTACTTCTGTCAAATTCATGTGACGGCAAACTCTGAAGAAAAAAACACAGTCCGTACAGTATGTACTTTAGTACATAACTTACATATACTTAGTACCTTTAACAAAACAACATACAATTTCAATCATTGAGAAATGAATAAAGAAACTTCGAGAACTAAAATAAGCACGTGATATACGACGGAATAATCGATATCCTGTTATTCATTCAATCATGAACTTCTATTGACTGTCATACGTCGTACAAGAGCCTTTTAAAGAACGCCACCTTTTTATCATTTTAGAGAATACACACGTACAACTAGGATATGTTTCCGATTTCATGGCTGCTTCGAAATCTGCTACATATTACAGCACTGCAAACAAGATACCTCGATGAAACTTTATCTATCCTATATGGCAAGCCCTTTTACTATTTATTCAGAAAATAAAATTTATCTTAAAATTACAGAGATATCTCTCATTTTAAAGAGATATCTCTTAAAAATAGAAATATCTCTCAACTTAAAAAGATATCTCTCATTTTTAAGAGATATCTCTATGACAAAGAGATATCTTTTAAACTTAGAGAGATATCTCTTATACTTAGAGAGATATCTCTTTTTATTAGAGAGATATCTCTTCCATTTGAAAAGATATCTTTTTCTCTTTTAGAGATATCTCTTTCGTGAAAAGAGATATCTCTAAACGTTAAAGAGATATCTCTTTCACCTAAAGAGATATCTCTTTAACTTTTGGAGATATCTTTCCAAGTTAAAGAGATATCTCTTTAAGTAAAAGAGATATCTCTCTTAGTTTATCTTAAGAGATATCTCTTGAAGTGAACGAGATATCTTTCAAAAGTGTCTAAAAGAGATATCTCTCAAGCAAAAAGAGATATCTCTTTGTTGCAAAGAGATATCTCTCTTCATATTTTTTATTTAAATTCCATTTCAAATGAATTCTCCCTTTACCGGAAGTAAGCTTTTTATTGATGGAAATACTCAGATTAGAAATAGTTGATTATTTCATAAGCTGAGAAAATTCGGTCCATTGCATTTGAGATTATATATATGCTTACTTTCGTTTTCCTGAATATTAGCATTTTTATCAACGAAGTTACCATTATTATTTGTTGTTTCAAGTAAAAGAATTTTTATAGCATTTTTAGTCTACAGTACATGTATTATTCTGGGTAATTGCTAATTGAGCACTCAGTCTTTTTTCTATTTAACATAGAAACTATTCCAGAGACTTTACTTCCTGTTTCGCTTTCGTTTTAAAGTGGAGAATTAATTATATTCTATTTTTTTAATAATCACTGGAAAGAGATATCCTTTAGCTTATAAAGATATCTCTTTTTGAAAATCTAAAGAGATATCTCTCTAACTAAGAAAGATATCTCTTTTAACCTTGTTAAAGAGATATCTCTCTAACTTTAAGAGATATCTCTCTCGCTTAAAGAGATATCTCTCTAGCTTATAAAGATATCTCTCTAAGTAAAAGAGATATCTCTCTCACATAAAGAGATATCTCTTTTGTTTAAAGAGATATCTCTCTATATCTCTTTTAGTCAAAGAGATATCTCTATAAGCTAAAGAGATATCTCTCTATGCTAGAGAGATATCTCTCTTATTGAGAGAAAATTTTTATTTCACGAATAAATAGTAAAAGGGCTTGCCATAATCCTAAGAGACAAGAATGGGCAAAAAAAGTGCAAAACGCCTAAAGATATTTCGACTCTCTAGAAACAAAGAAATTAATGATGTACTACATGTACATGTTAGATGAGTACAAGTCAAGGCAAATTAAAGTAATGTTAATTTTTTAATTTTAAGTTGGTCAAACTTCATGGCCAAGATCGAGGGGTCGAAAACCATAGCATATTTGAAAGGTTTTGGTACAGGTAATATTCAAATGAAATATGAAAGCCCTGTCTCTTCTCATTCAGAATTATGACTAAAGTTTAGGATTTTGTGACATACGGACTGACCTAAAACTGTAAGAAGGACATGCAAATGAGATTTAATGTCCCCTCGTTTCGAGAAAGCGGACAAATTGGTACCAAAAGAACCGTTCAAAGCCCTTTTAAGGTTATGGTTAAGGTTAAAGTTTTTCAAAAGTAGGTAAAACTTCAAGGTCAAGCTTAAATTGTCAAAAGTGTTGGTACAAAAGGAAAGTATTTGTTAAAGAAATACACATGTATAATACATTAAAACCCTAGCACCAACTATTTTAAGTTACATAGCCAAGGTTAGAGTTTTTCATAAGTAGGTAAAACTCCAAGGACAAGAAATAAAAATGTTGTTACCTAAAAGGGGTTTCATTAATTCGTGGAATTTACATTTGAAAACGAAAGTCGTAGCTCTTACTGTTCAAATGGCCATGGTTAAAGTTAAAAAAAGTCAAAACAAAGGGGTCAAAATTAGTAACCCAAGTTAAGGTCTTTTCAAAGTGAAGTACGAAAGATCTTGCTTTAATCGTTCAAAAGTTATATACCCAATATCAAATTATTGTAAAAAATTGCCAAAGTGAGGCAATGTCTAAGTTCAAGAAGTAAAAATGTTAGTACCAACATTGACTTCGAAAGCAAATTGAGAGTGTGGGGGGCTAATGGCTTACGCGAATTTCGAGATCGAACTCTCCTACGATATAGGCACAAAAAGTATCCAAATTAGCATGGAAGTGGGGCAGGTTGTTGTGTATACAAATGTGCCTAAGAAATGAACGATGTTTAAATTTGGCTTTTAAAGTTCATATAATGTTATAGAAATATGATAAAGTTAAGCAGTGATGCATTTGATGATTTCATTAAGCTCTACTTTATGACACGCCAAATTCACAAAAATGAGCTAAACATACTAGTAGTTTCACACTCGATAAACTATGTTTATCGTTTGTCAACTATAGTTTACGGACTGTAAAATATACATGTAGTTAACAACGTTAATCTATATTGTACATCTGTAAACCATAGTTAACGCGATAATCTATGTTTCACATATGGCACGCCAAATTCACAAAAATGAGCTAAACCTAGTTTCACAATTGATAAACTAGGTTAATCGACTGTAAACTATAGTTTACAAACCATAAACTATAGTTAACGATTCGTTAAGTATAGTTTTCATCTGTAAAACTATATTTAACGGTTGTTAACTATAGTTTACGAATGCTAATCTAAGTTTATCTGTCTGTAATAAGCGTTAACAATAGATTTTGTTGATAAACATAGATTCACGTTTGTAAACTATAGTTTACAATCGTAAACTATAGTTAAGAGTTGTTAATCATAGTTTCACAAATCGCAAAACTATATTTATCAGATCGTTAACTATAATTAACGGTTTGTAAACTATAGTTTACAAATCGTGAAACTGTATTTATCAAATAATCTATGTTTTGCAATCGCAAATGATTGTTTTCGGTGTTAAGTATTGTTTACGGTTGTGAAACATAGATTATCGCGTTAACTATGGTTTACAGATGTAAAGTATAGATTAACGTTGTTAACTATAGTTTACAGTCCGTAAACTATAGTTTACAACCGATAAACACAGTTTATCGATTGTGAAACTATGATTAGCTCATTTTTGTGAATTTGGCATGCCATATTCACAACCGTAAACTATACTTACGATTGCAAAACATAGATTATCTGATAAATACAGTTTCACGATTTGTAAACTATGGTTTACAACTCTTAACTATAGTTAACGATCTGATAAATATAGTTTCACGATTTGTGAAACTATGATTAACAACTCTTAACTAAAATTATAGTTCATAAACGTGAATCTATGTTTATCAACAAAATCTATTATTAACGCTTTATTACACACGAATGAACTTAGATAAACATTCGTAAACTATAGTTAACAATCGTTAAATATAGTTTTACAGATTGTTAAACTATATAAATATAGTTGTTTACGAATTGTTAACTATAGTTCACGGTTTGTAAACTGTAGTTTACAGTCGATAAACCTAGTTTATCAACTGTGAAACTATGTTTAGCTCATTTTTGTGAATTTAGCGTGCTATATTACTAGACTAATATGCATATTTGAAAAAGCGAGAATCATCGTAGTTAATTTTTATAAAAATTTAAAAGATTGAATATCCTTGATTGTACAAACTTTTTCAAATAAAAGTTAGTTAGCTTCTTACAGTAGGTCCCTAGTACTGGACCTACTTGTGATTTTTCAAAAAAATTGTTCTTAAATATTTAGATTGTTCATACTAAGGTATGATGAATTGGTAAAAAGAAGGGGTTGTCAATATTATTACTGAGAGAGAGTTGCTCAAACACAGGTACCCCCATTTGTCAATTGACGATATGAGATTCCAATAAAGGTTTCACATAATTTGAACATAAAAACACTAATTTTGATGCTAATGAATGATTTTTCCTTTTAAAATCAAAGAAATATATCCAATTAAACAAATTACAGTGAAAATTTATTCTTATTTTAATTTTCTTTGTTTTTTGGGGACTAAATTGAACAAAATACAACCCTCGACCAGCCCAAAAACTTGAAAGTACAACACTATTAAAATTATTGTGACTGACTTGTGATTTTTTCAGTCAAATTCTCAAATTATGTTCATCTATGACTATTTGTTAAAATTAAATTAAAAAAACAGAACATTGCCAGAATATTTATTCTCAGCACCACCGTTTATTTATACATTTTTTGTCCGTATTGAGATTTTTGATAAGGAATTTCAAATGAGGGAAGATAAAAAATACATAGCTATTGATGACTTTTATTTCATTTCATAGATGCATAACTGCAAAAGAATAACAACATTCTTTAGAATGTGATATAATTTTAAAACCTATAATACTTTCTGTGTGTCATTAATTACAGATATATTTCACATATTATACATGTACATCTGTTTTTCGAGTAAATGAAATGAAAATCCACAGTCTAATCAGTCATCAATTTTGAAGTATTACTCTTTCTACTATACTGAGTCAAAGTACATCCAAGTATGTGTTCAACAGTATACACAAAAATTAATATACTACAGAATATTAACAGTCAGCATTTTGCAGCCTGTGGCTGATACATAAAAACAAATACAGTCTAACGTTAGGTTGAGTGTTGACTGAAATCTCGCATACAAGTTTTTAGACCTTTACTTTACACACCGTATTGTCAAAATTAAAATACATACATACAGTAATCATTCACAGCTATTCAAATATTCAACCAATTTGTTGATTACATTAGATGACTTGATATTCTAGGCTGCTTTGAACCCGATAATGGTTCACTAAAAACATTTCGTAACCCGTTATGTGTGTAATGGTTAGGGCCGTGGATATCGGCCTGGATAGCTCAGTTGGTAGAGCACCTGACTAGAGATACAGGGGTCCCGGGTTCGATTCCCGGTCCAGCCATGCATTTTCTCCTTTCCTGTTACAGATTTGGTGCCGTTGACCACCCCTGGAATTGCAGGTGAAAGTCCTGCCAGGGGCAATAAGAACTTGGGTTGTGTCTTCGAGGGCGAAGACCATTTAAGGAGGGAGGAATGTAATGGTTAGGGCCGTGGATATCGGCCTGGATAGCTCAGTTGGTAGAGCACCTGACTAGAGATACAGGGGTCCCGGGTTCGATTCCCGGTCCAGCCATGCATTTTCTCCTTTCCTGTTACATGTGGATCCATCATATGTGGATTAGCACCAACTTTGACAAACGAAGAGAATTTGCAATCAACTTCTTTGAAATCATGGAAGATACAATCTTTGCCTTAACAAGGGGCTCTAAAGACTTCTTTATCAGGTCAAGACCACTAGATTTTCTGACGTCGGAATAAATTTGCATGTAAATTAGCTATATATTTACTTTACCCACTGATGAATGAGTCGCAATGCATTGTGGGCTACTACAAGTACTCAGCTGTGCTGAAAATAAAGGGTAACTTGAACTGTCCCTTGGAAACTTATTTTCAATTCTTTTTTGAGATTTATAGAAGAAATATTTAAAATAATGTATAATCTTTCATTTCTATGCTCACATTTACAATATTTGCTTTATGAAGCCTTATATCAACTTATAAAACATCGGCCTTAACCATTGTTCAAAGAGCGTAGACCTGTGCTACATGTATCATGTCGATAAAACATTGAGTTTGTTTTCACGTGATTTACGTGTACATAGTTTTAGCAGGTAGTATATAGGTTCTTGATTTTAGACAGCAGGAGAAGGTGTTTAATTATTATTCAACCCCTCAATATTATTTTATGTACATGCAGACGTCAAAGCGTCTGTACGGTATTCGATGCAAATATTAATCATCTAAAACAACTCCAATATTAAATGTGAGCATGGAGCAATGTCTTTTCAATATAATCTTTCAATTTTGGTCTTATAAGGTGATAAAGGAGCTCTACAGATTTTCCGGTGACGAGTTAAATAATGTGTAGTAAACCGACGAAAACCATGTGTCGCCATTGAATCGTAAACACGCAGTAGAGTGTCATGCTTTGGGCGCACTTGTTTCATAAGCCGGGTCAAGCCGGTTAATATTCCGGAACCGGGCAAGTCACTTGTTTCAAATATTTTTAAGCCACCGGGCGGTCAGAAAGTAGCCCGGATCGCCCGAAAAATTTCGAGCGGCCAAATGAAAAGCAATATGGCGGAAAACGGAGGTAGAAATGTTCTTGATGGTGAAACATTCGTTTTATATTATTTGACGTAGTTTTGGTGTCAATAAATATACACTACTGAGATAATAAGAGACTTTTACGACATATTTCTTTACATTCCCTCGACAAACATTTTTTTTTATCTTAAAGCTGCTTAAGTGCTTTTCAGTTCTGTTGGTAACGAGGCCCTATATATGCTCCAAATTGTACATTGAATAGATCTAGTAAGGGGACGACCATTTGATTCTTTGGGGGGGGGGGGGGGTGGCAGATTTTGGAAATAAATAATCTGTCTCTGAAAATGTTGAAAATAAATAATCTGTCCTCCACTACAAAGAAAATAAATAATCTGACCTTGACTTATGATATTTAAATATTGTGAAAAATAGTAAACCTTTTTATTTACGTGTAATTTAATCTGAAATATCTTTAATTCAACTTTTTGGCTCGCTTAGCTCGCAATTTTTGAACCAAATAGTACTTAAAATCAGATTACCAGACTGGATACTTGTTGTCAGTTTATCAACATGACAATGTGCACTTAGTAGGTGTGATGAATCACTTTAAATACAACCCAATTCTTATACACCGCAAAAGATGAATTTTCTTGTCAAAGAATTATACTTTCCCGATATATTAATACAAAATATGCAATGGTGGATTTAAAGCCATATATCGCGTAACTGATCAAAAGATATATTTTTGAAAAATACAAAATTAAATAAAGAAATATAGTTAATACATTTAAATTAAAACTTTTCATTCAATTCTGAACACAGAAAACACCTCTTTTCAACTAATAATACGATTTTTCTTCTCTGTAATGTGTTATTTAAATCTTTTGTATTTTCTTCCGAGTCGGAGAAAATTCCGAGAATCCAAATTAAATTGTGATATCTTTATAATGCAATTGACTTAGATTTTGTAATTTACGGAAAGGTTCTATCTTTATATTTGTTATGATACAAATAATAAGTTCTTTATAATTTTAGTCTAATAATTTTCATTGTACATACGCCATATATGGCTTTAAGGGGGACGTACTTGTGTACGACCCCTCCCCTACAATTTCAAAGTATGATACGAATAATAATGCCATACTTTGGGACAATACTAATATTTTTAGCCTAGTTTTTCTCTTAAAATACACAAAAACCCAAGAGTTTCATGGGGCTTTGCCCCCTAGGCCCTTTTCATTCAAAGTATATGACTAGTATTAATAATGTCATACTTTGGCACATAACAAACCAATTCCTGTCTGGTTTTACTCTTTTAAATACAAAAAAAAACTTAAGAGCTTCAGGGGGGGTTGCCCCCTGAACACCCTTCATTCAAAGTATGATTTGATCAATATCTAAATTTAAAGAAAACTCTAAACTATACTTGTACAGTAAAATGAAAATCAATGTCGATATGGAAGAGTATTTTACGCTTGAAAATAGTTTAAGAATAGACAAATGCTAACTAAATTTCGAACAAGTGACCACTGCCTAATGATAGAAACTGGTAGACATAAGAAAATACCACTAGAACAAAGACTATGTTCTCCATGTAATACTATTGATGATGAATCACATTTTTTTTCTACAGTGTACGAGTAGCTTGAATATACAAGCAAGGAATATACTTATAAAAACTATGTTATAGATAATTGTTCTTCATTCTACCACAAATCATCTACACAGAAACTCGAATATTTACCAAGTCCAAAACTTGAAGTTATACCGGCTGTTTGCACTTTTATAAAACAATCATTAGAATTGAGAATTAAAAGGTCCACATCGGTGTAACATTTTGGGAATAAATTTCTATATGGATATTGTATACACATGTATATAATTCATTGTTCTCATTGATTTGTTTCTTTTTTGTATTGCTTGACTCATATGGGTGTAATATGCAATAAAGATTATTATTATAGTATTAATTATGTCATACTTTGGTTCATAATAACCAATGCCACTATGATAATAACATTGGCGTCGGGAGCAAATTGAAAGGGGGGGGGGGGCTAAGTGTAATTATACCCTCCAAAAAAACCTGACAAGCAAAAAAAAAAAAGGGGGGGAAGTTCAAAATACGAAATTCCTATTTCTTGGGGGAGAGGGGGGGAGGGGGTTGTGGATAGGTTCGAACTTCAGTACCAACATTTTTTTTTCAAGAAACCGCCTTTTTCTCCATTTTTAACCTATACTGCGACGTGTCTGTGGAAAGTGGGGGGAGGGGGCTAGACCTATGAAACAATATTCAATGTCTATACTAAGTATACATTTGGGGCTAAGCCCCCCCCCCAGCCCCCCGGTTCCGACGCCTATGAATAGTGCCTGGTTTTACTTTTAAAATACACGAAAACCCAAGAGCTTTGGGGGGGTGGGGTTGTTACTCCCTTTGCCTCCACCAGGGCGTCGCCCAGGACCCACCGGGGGCCTTACGGTGGCCCCGTACCTTTTGCCGTAACGAAGTTATACACGCCCCCTCCCCAAACCTGTATCTGCCTATGGTATAAATGATTAGTCTTTTAAACTCAATTGATCAAGATACCGTAAGACGACGAAGAAAAAAATAATCTGTCCTTGATAATCTTGAAAATAAATAATCTGTTCTCGACAGGCATGAAAATAAATAATCCGTCTAAAAAAAAATGCCAGCCCCCCCCCCCCCCCCCCCCCCCGGGATCAAATGGTCGTCCCCTAAAAATTAAAACGAAATATATCCACTAAATCGTTGTTCTCGTGCGTTCAGATATTTTTTTTACAGCAACAGCACCAGTACCAGCCACATCCGGCTTATTTTTCACTCGTTTCAGCAACACTAACCGGGTCAATATGTCATGTGATATAAGTGAACCGGCTCATCGCCCGGCTGTCTGAAACAAGTGCGCCTTTTGGGACTCATTCACTTGATTGAAGAACGGATGTGACGAAAACATCGTCACGTGTTGAAAATTGCCTTCCATATAAGGTAGTGATCTCGACCTGTTTATGGTAAAATAATTCAATGTGAACACATCATTAGCTGTACACAGAGCCAACATCTTCATTTTAAAAACTTTGCCTATTGCACCGTCTGTGACGTAATAGTTGCATTACATTTGTTACTATTTGATGACGTTATCCTTTTCCCCACAGCGCATTTCAGATTACGTGCTGAAAAAACGTGGTTTTGAAGATGAATATTTACACGGTGTATGTAGGAATGGTTGTCGTAAATATCGCCATAATATTCGCGCAAACATCTTTAATTCTGAGTTCAAGTATTGATGGTGATTTAATCCTGTTTATTTTGTTTCAATAATTCTTTCATGTGGAATGTTAGAAACTTAATTTATTATCTTAGCTTACAACTTCTTTATTTTAAATTTCATATTTAAGGGGGCCGACTATAGTTTCCATTGCGCAATATTTTGCGCATCATAGTAAATTGAAGCGTATTTACTGTTATAATGCAACTTTTTTCGCTTAATTATTAAAATTTAACAAAATTAAGAAATTATATGTATAAAAATGTAATTACAATTTGATATAACTGATTTTTAAACCGATTTTGCAATTGATGGGTAGGTTGACGTCGTTACAGTGTGTTTTTGACATAATGATAATCTGAAGTTCTTAAAGAAAGGGGTAATAAAAATGTTATTACAAAAAAAGTAATAAACATAGGCTCTTGAAATTTAAAATATAGAAACTTGAGAATATTTCCCTTATTTTTGTTATGTTTTCATATGAATCCTTTGTGCCTCTCATATTTTGTAGTACTCTATAAAAACAGTAAAATTCGTTAATTTTTTGCATTTTGAGATGCCCCCTCTGGTAACAAGACGGTAGAATTTTGTGTTTCGTATATATATTGTATAATATAGTATTACTCATCAAATGTTATAATTTGAACAAAAAGTCTATTGTAGTATTTGTATAATTTGCTTTAAAGTGCTAAAAATGGGCATTTTCCTATATAATCCTATAGTAAATGTACCTGTATTTTGAGAAGGTCCCTCAAAAATACCTGGACGGTAGATTTCCCCCAAACTTTGCATGTACACTAAAATTAATGCAAGTTATATATGGTATAAAAATGAAGAGTTTCGCTATTGTAGTTTTTACACAATAAAACTATAGTCGGCCCCCTTAAATCTAAAACATCAATGAAGATACTTATTTGATTTTTCATGCAGGGTGTCATTTTATGCTCGTGGTATAGAAAGACACTTGCCCCCCCCCTTTTTATTTCTTCGGTCATTGCATATCGACTTTATCGAAACTTGCAGGAAACTTACTTGCAGAATCTTCAATTATAAATAAAAATATAAATGAGGTCTTGAAGAGAAGGATTCTCACTTGTGAAACTTTTTATAAAAGTTATTTTACCGATTTTTTAGGACAGAAAAGAAATTGCTTTCAGAATATTTAATTTTATTCATTAAGAGTTATATCGCTTAATTTTGTATTGAACAATACAGTAGCGCATTAATTGACAACGGGAAACATTTCATTTTTTAAATTAAAATTTAACTGATCACATCTTCTTTTTAATATTTTGGCCGATATGCGGATGAGATACTGCCGTCGAATCGGCATTAAAATAATCAGTCTAAAATTAGCATTATATATCTCATCATTGCTAACCAAGGTTTTCTGATCCGAAATCTTAACTATGGTTGAGAAGTAAAGCTGATCGGAAACCCTTGGCTAGCTAAGATTGAGGAATCTAACCCACATGCGGACTACTAAAAATATCAGCACGTTTAAAAAACCATGAAATAAAGGGGGGAAAATTTATTGGCTTAAGATGAATTTTCAAAATAAATAAATAAATAAAACAAAAGTAAAAAAAACAAAACATCGAAATGCAATATTTCTTTTCTTAAGAATGGAATTTTAACACATTTTTAAAAACAATGAAATAGTTTCCGAGAGGCCAAGAACTTCTCTGACGTAGTAGTCATTACTCGACATTTTTCCCAATGGTGCCCGAAGTATTCCGAGTATTTCTGGAGTAAATCAAGGAGTGCGTACTCCTAAAAAAGGTTTCTTTGGAAATGCATTAATTGTAGCTGTAGTTATTGAGAAATTATTATACTTGATATTTCTACAATTTCTTCAAGGGTTGTCAAAGGAATACATTTTGCCTTCATTATCAGATTGAACGCAATGAAATTTATGAACATGCAGCGTCGATGTAGACGAAACCTTTCCATTTATAGAATAAGAATTAAAGTCAGATTAAGAAACATGGTATTCAATTAAAATTAATCAATCACTCAGGATCTATTAGGAGTTGGTGGGTAGTAGATATACAGATTGTTCAACGTCTATACTTTTTGTGATTGCTCGGTTATCCCTATGATCATCATATTATTAAAATATACAAGTTAGCAGCATAAAAAAAATAATCGATTATATTTATAAAAGATGCAGTTCTGACCGAAATAAATGTTCATATAAATTACAATGGATAATAAGCAGATTAACTCAATTTGACTGCGTTTTATTTCAGCAATGAAAAAAATATTCTTACTACTTTTTCTTTCCGATATTTCATAGTTTAATGGCAAATTTTTGTTAACTTTTATTTTTCAATATTTATGAAAGAGTAAATTTCAGGTAATATAATTCAGACTGAAGACTTTCCTACATGAAAATCAAAATTGATCGATAAATCATTGACATCAAAATAATAAATTTAAAAGCTTTGCCTCGATCTTAAAGAAGAATACCATGTTAAATTTGAGATCAGTTTCATGGGTCTCGGACAAAGTGCAATCACTCATAAGCTTGGTTGACATAAAACTCCCCCCCCCCCAAAAAAAAAAAAAAATCGGAAACACAAAAAAATGCCGGAATTGTTGAGCCTACTTCCTGAGATTATATAAATTAAGTACATAATTTCAAATCAGTCCTTCTATATAACAAGCTGTTGATCAAGGAAAAAAATGCCGGAAATGCTGAATATACCGGTAATTTCGGAGATAATAGATTTAGGAATTAATTAAGATCGCTGTTGGTGAAAGATGTTTACCCCCCCCCCCTCTAGAATGGAGCTTTTAGCGTCTAAATGCATTGCTCCCCATACATGTATATCTGCACTACCCTTTGAATACAGTCTCGAGTTAACTGTCCTTTCACAAGGTGTATGTCAAATGTTTTCTTCTGTTTATAACATATTGGCGTCGGAACCGGGGGAGGGGGGGGAGGTTAAGGGGTAGGGGGGCTTATCCCCCCCGACTTTTTTTGCAAATATATACGTAATACATGTATAGGCATTAAATAATGGGTTTACCCTTTTTTGTTGATTTATCCTCCCACTTTTAATTAACCAACCCTACTTTCAATTTGCTTCCGACACCTATATATAACAAAACATATAGCTGGTCGAAGAATCACATCAGACCGTATCGTTGTCTTTTTATGGAAAGTTAATATTTACTCCCCTATTAAGTGTTTCTTAAACCTATCATTTCTAGTGTATGCAGTGTTGACAAACTTGTAACCTACAGAGTACTCGTCTCGTATACATATAGATATTCTTAAACCACATGCAGAAGCGGATAATAGAATGTTTTTAAATATACTGACAATATAAACCTACTCAAGGCGGATCAAGGAATATTCCTAAGGGACTAATCAGTAGACACATCTTTTAATTACACCTACACTCCGAACCCAAGGAGAAGAAGGGAAAAGGGGTACACTGTTTTACCTAGTGTGTCTGTCCATCTATCTAGCTGTTTGTGTGTCTGTCCGTAATAAAGTTTTGATCGCAGTTTTCGCAGCAACTACTCATCACAGATGCTTGAAATTTTAGCATATTCTTCACTGAGGCATGCTATATCGTTGCCTCTATTTTTTTTAAATCCGATTTCAACTGCCTGTTAATCCGTGCGTTTGTCGTACAAAGCATAACACATTTCCGTCACAGTTTTTCCAGCAAGTACACATGTACTTATATTGCAGATGCTCGAAATTTTAGCACATACTTTGTTATAGCATGCCATATGATGGGATTTGTATGAATCTGATGTCAACTTCCTATTTGTCCGTGCATATGCCCGTAACTGAACTTGTGTAAATTTTAATTGACATATCAGTGTATATTCATATCAGACCGGGCTATTACTAACGAGCATTGGCTCAAAGACTTGTTTGTGTGGGCTTATTTAGTGTCAAAAGAGAGATGTTCTCAATTTGTCTCGCATCCCCAAGTTTCGTCTTATAAATCGAACGACTCGGACATATTAAAACGAGGAAAAATATTCTTATTTGCGAAATATATTAGAATGGAATTTAAAAAAAATCATTATCTTATCATTTATTGTCATATCATCAAAACTTTACGTGGTATCAGAGCAGAAAATGTCAAAAAAACGCAATGTGCGTTAAAGTGCGTGATTGTGGGGTAAAGGTATATGCGTTCAAATGCGTGATTGTGGGGCAACGGTATATGCGTTAAAATGCGTGACTGTGGGGAAGGGGGTTAAAATCTTTAACATCATCTTTGCTGAAAGATTTCCTAGACACTTGTAAGGTATCTATAAAACCAGTGACAGTGCTAGCAAAACTGTCAAGTAATTTACATTTGACTAGCTGATTCATTAACACTGTTGGGTCAAAACATTGTATATTGTGCCCAACCAAAATAGGTTTACAATCAACAGTCTTCAAAAATTCAACAAACTACTGAACTCCTTCAAAGGGCTCTTTATGGTCCACCTTCTTGCCATTATGCTTCAGCACACAACCAACAAAAGTAAGTCCAGTTGCTGCAGATGCATCAAGACTAATTGGGGACTCCGGTGTCAAGTACATGTTGAACTCTTTCTCTCCACATACAGCTGCAAACTGAACAATGTCTGATGTCCAGGCTGAAATAAATAAAATAAATATTGAAACTCCCATAGTGTATACTTCTAAGTCGAGTGCAACACAATTCTCTTAACCTTATTTAATATATTATATAAACCAGTCGTCTCTAGGTCAAATGCCACGTATGATTTGTTGGTACTTGGTAGTTGATCTAATTTGTTCAAAGAAATGTCTTCCAAATCAACTTCATCACTCAAACCAATTTTGCTGCTGTATGTATCCGCGCAAACATCACACATTTAAATTAAGTTTCAGATAAGTTGTATTTATCTGACTTACCTTCAAGAACAGATTGTGATGCATCTTTTGCAAACATCTCTGACTTCAGCTCTAAACGTCTCCGCTTTGTGCTCCGCTTTGCTTGTTGTAATCGCTTCAGCTTCAGTCTGCTTTGTAGGATTCAGGAATGCTTGAGGGTGTATCTTCCAGGAGACATTGTCAGTCTTTTATTCACCTGAGAAAAATAGCAAATATGAAATTGAAAATTTTTTTCTTGAAAAGAAGAAGAAGAATCAACAGATCCTTATCAATATGTAAAGCATGTTATAATTTTTTTTTTCAAGTAAAGAGATTATATATGTTATGGAGCAGGCACGTAGCATCGTTTTTGAAAGTGGGGGGGCCAACCAGAGAAATTTTTTTTACTTACCTAAAAAAAAGTTGACAAGCAAAAAAGAAAAAGAAAAAAAACAAAAAACCAGGAAAATTAGAAATTGCCCTATTTCGTGGGGGGGGGGGGGGGGGGGGGCAACCAACTCTTCAATGCACATTTTCTATAGTAAAGGTATTGTTTGGGAAAAAAGTGGGGGGGGGGGCAGGCCCCCCCTGGCCCCCCCTGTTGCTACGTACCTGTGGAGTAAAAAATCAAATGTGTCTGCATTAAAATGTATTAACAATAAATTCAAACATTTCATAAATATGATTCTCTAAGAACTTTCAAAACCCTTAAAAATTAATCATGCATTAAAAATGAAACTGGGTCAAGTAAATAAAAAAAAATGTAAACAAGACAAGAACAAAAACTACCCAAACAATTTTATGCTATATATGGGTATTTTTGATGTTTCCTTTTAAATACTTTACTTTATAGACATTACCTAAACTGCCATGAACATCAAAAAAAAACCTTCAAAGAACATCTTTTTTTCATTTGTATACCTCTGTTATATAATTATACCCCTCATTTTTCTGACAGACAGTTGCAGATACTCTACTATGCAGACTGTCTGAACCTCCATAAAACCTATGAACAGTTTAGGTGACATAGTCCAATTAATAAAAAGTATATGTTTTATCTATGTGCATGGTTTTTATCATTTCATAAATTTGAAAATTAAAAATTCTTACATTCTTTTAGGCGCTTTGCTAGAGACCATGTGGTTAAAATTTTCATTCACTTGAGTGGATCCCATCGACACCAACTCAGTTGCCCGGTCTGCATACTTCTCAAACAGTTTTTCTAGAGCTGATCTCAGAGACTCACTTGTTAGAGGTTTCCCATATGGCAAGTTTTTTGGTTTGTAACCAGTTTGTTCACTCCTGCACCATGTGCCACACATGGAATGGCCCCCTATTAAGATTAAATACACTAATACAAATACACCATTCATACATTATCATGAACTCAGACCAATTTCTAAAAATTTCTAAAAATAATTAGAAAACAAAATTATTTTTCTTGCCAATGTCAAACTTAAGGGGGCCGACTATAGTTTTATTGTGTGAAAACTACAATAGCGAAACTCTTCATTTTTGTACCATATATAACTTACATTAACTTCAGTGCACATGCAAAGTTTGGGGGAAATCTACCGTCCAGGTATTTTTGAGGGACCTTCTCAAAATACAGGTACATTCACTATAGGATTATATAGGAAAATGCCAATTTTTAGCACTTTAAAGCAATTCATACAAATACTACAATAGACATTTTGTTCAAACTATAATATTTGATGAGTAATACTATATGATACAATATATGTAAGAAACACAAAATTCTACTGTCTTTTTAAGAGAGGGGGCATCTCCAAATGCAAAAAAATTAGCAAATTTTACTATTTTTATAGAGTACTACAAAATATGACGTAAACAATGGATTCAAAAGAAAACATAATAAAAATATTGGAGATTTTCTAAAATTTCTATCTTTTAAATTTCAAGAGCGTATGTTTATTACTTTTTTTGTAATAATATTTTTATTACCCCATTGTTTAAGAGCTTCAGATTACCATAACGTCAAAAAGACACTGCAGCGACGTCAACCTTCCTATCAATTGCAAAATCGGTTAAAAAATCAGTTATATCAAATTGTAAATATATTTTTATACCTATAATTTCTTAATTTTGTTTAATTTTAATAATTAAGTGAAAAAAAGTTGCATTAAAAACAAAAAAATACACTTCATTTGACTACGATGCGCGAAATATTACGCAATGGAAACTATAGTCGGCCCCCTTAAATATATGTTTATTCTTTTTGCAAGTAGTATTCTTACCATATAAATGAGGAACAATTTTCCTTAGATCATTGGCTAACTTTTCTCGATCTTTAGATGCCTGATGAACACAATATGTAAAGCAACTTTATACGTATTGCTGATTTCCACAACACTTCCAGTAAACCCTTTTTTCATGTGATTGCTGTCCAACTTTTTCTTTATATCTGGATCAACAGTTGCTCTCAATCTGGCTATTGTTGTAGAATCGTCGTCCATTACTATCGTGGTAACCTAACAACATTTTATAATTATAAGCAAAATTAAAAAAACAGTAATGCATTAGCACTTTCATTTACAATCTTCAGATATATATAAATATGTAATAAAGATTTCATGGAAGGTAACATTTTAATTCATAGCGCTTTCACCTCTTAGCTCTTCATGGATTTTGAATATATATATATATACCCCGGTATAAATAAATAAATAGATAAATATATATATATATATATATATATATATATATATATATATATATATATATATATATATATATATATATATATATATATAATCAAACATGTCTATACAATTCATACCTTTTCACCTTGATCTTTTATGCTTTGCACCATCTCGCAAGCCAGAACAGGTTCCATAGATTTGGCTGACCCTGACCAGTTTCGATTGCATTTGTGCTTCCTCACAGGAACATCCTTCCATTTCGCCAAGTCACATATTCTGTTTTTTTTTTTTATTTTACAGCATAACCAACACATTTCTTGGTTTTTTTCCCCAATCAAACTTGCATGTCCTTCAAACATAAAAGAAAATTGTTCAATAGCAGTAAATACTTTGTATTATTTGAGTAATCTGTGAAAAGTCGAAGCATCCAATTCAAATTACTAATTAGGATAATTGATGACTTTTTTAAACATCAAAAAATACCTGTAAGGTTATTGTAGGCACGCCCAATTCCCCGTATTTGCCAGGCCTGTCGAAGCTGACAGTGAGATTGCCATCACTCCTGAAGAAAGATCCAATAATTATCATGCATGAAATTTCTATTTTTTTTTTCAATAATTCAAATTGTTTTGACAAATACCGATAAACGTACTTTTCAACTTCCTCTAATAGACTGGTTCGACAAATTTCTTCTGCCATTTTACTCAGTGTACTGCCAACTTCCCTTTCCCTTTCCTTTAGACCTCCCTTCGAAATTCCTGGAATGTTTAGTACTGCTAAGAAGGCATTTAAATGAGACTCTCCAAAGCCAGCCACCATTGATTATTCCTAAAATATTACAAACACAATTATTTAAAACAATAATCAAAGATTAAAAACACCAATTTACACAATTTTTTCCGAGTTTATTTCAGAACTATAATACACTTACCAACTGCTACTTTCGTATTAATATTCCATGCTTTTCCTCCCTTTTCTGTTAGATGTTTTTTGCTTGTTGGGACATCATTAAGTAGCCTACACTCCTGGTATCTACCCTGCACTTGGAGAATTTGAGCGAGTCCGAATCTAGTCTCTCCAACACCATCGGATAAATGCAAGGGTTGCCCACATCTCTTGCACTCAGTCATTTAAATTATTTGCAAGGATACCAAGTTCGATTATACGTCTACCTTCGCTCCAATCATTTTTACCTGTTGGCTCAACAATTTCTTTTCTAGCAACACGGACATCGCTAACAAGAGGGTCAACACAGTGATACATATGGTTCTCGTTTGTAACTGGAGTGATTTCTGGGGTTTCAACATTTTCTTTGGAAGTATTATCATCACTGCGGCCCCAATGTTTTACACACTCTCTCCTCAGGACTTCATTTTGCCTTATACGAGAGGATTTCACGAATTTCCCCTTCTTATTTCTTGCCGCCATTACTGCGGGATGTTATCGATAAATAATAGTGTAAAAAAGTTGTTTTAAAAGAGTGAATACGCTTCATTTTACTATGAATCGCGAAATATGGTGCAATGGAAACCCAGTCGCCCCCCCCCCCTTAATATTTAAAAATAATATTCAGTCACGGATGATTATTAGAAAAGTAAAATACTTACTTTCCAAATTAAGGAAAAAATATAACTTGATGAAATATATATGGAGATTACAAACAGAATTCAAGCTAAAAAGTAAATTCAAAAAATTCCAATCAGGAGCAGAGCAAACAATGATCGATCTCTAAAGATATGGGATCAGACGCCATGGAGGAATGATCATCCCTGTCGATCGGCCACACTCACCGTGTGCTCCTTGTCATTATCGGGAAATAACAGAAAATCCAAAGTGACTTAATGACTTTAAACGAGACTGTTGATATTCTTGTTTCATCGACTTGTTTGTCAATAACTTACCCGTTTTAGAAGTTGTCCATAATTATTCTCTTGCGTTTCGAATCAATTGAGAGATTAAAACCCCATACGCATGTGATAAGGGTCTGTTCACTGCATAAGTGAGGGCAGTTGAAGATCAAAATGTTTAGTCATTACATTTAAAAATCAGAAAGCTTTGTCGTTAGAAAACCAAAATAAGAGGCCTATGGGCCACATCGCTCACCAGAGTAACTTTAGAGATGCTTTTTTTTTTTAACCAGAATTCCCTCCTTGTAATACCTATTGTGGCCATATTCCCACCCCGGGATCATGATTTTTACAATATAAAATTTTCACTACCCCAGGATGCTTCTACATAAGTTTCAACTGAACTGGATTATTGGTTCTTGAGAAGAATATTTTAAAAGATTTTTCCAATATATTTTTAATGTAAAACTAGGATTCCCTATTGTGGCCCCGCCCTACTCCCGGGGATCATGATTTTAATAATTTAGAATTTACACCATCCCAGGATGCTTCAACATAAGTGTCAGCTTTTTTGGCTCAGTGGTTCTTAAGAGGAAGTTTTTTAATGACCCCACCTTATTTTTGTCTTTTCTTGATTACTATAGTAACTACCTTGTAAGGGGACATGGCCCTTCAGTTTAACAATTTAAACTCCCCATCACCAAAGAAAGATGCTTTGTACCAAGTTTGGTTAAAACTGGACCAGTGCTTCTTGAGAAGAAGTTAAAAATGTGAAAAATTTACAGACGGACGGACGGACAGACAGACAGACAGACGGACGACGGACAGCGGGTGATCAGAAAAGCTCACTTCAGCTTTCAGATTAGGTGAGCTAAAAGCAGTTTAAGAACTCTAAAATCAAACTACCTTTCCCCAAGGTTGTGTTGGGCCAAGTGGCCAACCCTCTCATAGAAAGCTAATTTACCTCACCTCACCTATCCTCGTCATGCCCGCTGGCACATAAGTTCCCAATACGTACACTGCCATCACCTGCCTCTGTCATTGGCTGCTGCCCTCGCTGACGCACAGCTATTCCATCCCAGCTGTAGCCTTTTTTGCTCCGTGGTCCTTCTGAGTTGTTTTTTGCCGACCTACTTTCCACTTTCCTTCAGGATGCCATGCCAGTGCGGTAGTACATATCCTGATATTATCCATCCTCAGTACATGGTCAATCCAATTCCAGTTCTTATGAGTTATTATCTCACTTGCTCTAATTGTCTTTGTTTTATGATGGAGTTCTTCATTTGACATTTTCTCAGGCCATCTTACTCTCAGGATCTTTCTAAAAGCATCTATTTCTGGAATATTCCAATTTTCCTTTTGTTTCTCTCCATTGTTTTACATGTTTCGCTTCCATACATCAGAACTGACAGGACCAAGCTGTTAAATTACTTTTGTTTGGATGGAAAATTTTGATGAGGTCCAGAGTTTTCTGAGCCTTCCAAATTGAGACTTAGCTTTCCCAGTCTGTTGGAAATGTCTTCATCAGATCCTCCCTTTTTTGTTATCACAACCCCAAGATAAGTAAAGATTTCTACATCCCCAGGTCTTGTCTGACTCTACTATATCAGAGTTGAGTCTCATTACTTTGGTTTTTCTCAATGAAGATTGTCTAGCAATTTCATTTAGTCTTCGTGTCTTTTGTTGGATGTCCCAAAATTTTGAGGAAATTAGAGCAAGATCATCTGCGAAGTCTAGATCTTAAAGTTTTGTTATGAAATGACATCTTGTTTCTGTTGGTTCTGTTTCTGTAGTTCTTTTCATAACGAAGTCTGTAACCAACAGAAATAGGAATCCAGACATTGTGCAACCCTGATTCAATCCTGTTGTTACCCGGAACCAGAATGTTTCTTCTCCATCTCAAGGAATGCACATTGGAATGATTCATATAGGAGTTTTACCATTCTGACCAGTTTGTCTCTGGGATGCCATAAATCTTCATGATAGACCAAAGGCTCTTTCTGTGAATGGAATCAAACGCCTTTCCAAAGTCAACATAATTTACAAACAATGTTGATTTTCATTCGGTACATTACTCTATGATGTTACGGAGTTTTAATAAATGTTCTGTTATACTCCTTCCTTTTCTAAAGCCAGCTTGTTCCTCGTGCAGCTGTTTTTCCATCTTGGATTCTTTATATCACTATCCTGGAGAATGCTTTGCTTGGCATAGGCAAAAGTGTTATAACTCTATAATTATCGCATATCGATCTATCAACTTTCTTTGGAATCTTCACTATCAGGCCTTTACTGCAGGCCGATGGCATAGTTTCTTGTTTCCAAATTGTTGAAAAGAGGTCTTCAAAATGTTTTACATGTTTCGCTTCCATATATCAGAACTGACAGGACCAAGCTGTTAAATTACTTTTGTTTGGATGGAAAATTTTGATGAGGTCCAGAGTTTTCTGAGCCTTCCAAATTGAGACTTAGCTTTCCCAGTCTGTTGGTAATGTCCTCATCAGATCCTCCCTTTTTTGTTATCACAGCCCCAAGATATTTAAAGGTTTCTACATCCCCCAGGTCTTGTCTGACTCTACTATATCAGAGTTGAGTCTCATTACTTTGGTTTTTCTCAATGAAGATTGTCTAGTAATTTCATTTAGTCTTCGTGTCTTTTGTTGGATGTCCCAAAATTTTGAGGAAAGTAGAGCAAGATCATCCGCGAAGTCTAGATCTTAAAGTTTTGTTATGAAATGACATCTTATTTCTGTTGGTTCTGTTTCTGTAGTTCTTTTCATAACGAAGTCTATAACCAACAGAAATAGGATTCCAGACATTGTGCAACCCTGATTCAATCCTGTTGTTACCCGAAACCAGTATGTTTCTTTTCCATCTCAAGGAATGCACATTGGAATGATTCATATAGGAGTTTTACCATTCTGACCAGTTTGTCTGGGATGCCTTAAAGTTTCACGATAGACCAAAGGCTCTTTCTGTGAATGGAATCAAACGCCTTTCCAAAGTCAACATAATTTACAAACAATGTTGATTTTCATTCGGTACATTATTCTATGATGTTACGGAGTGTTAATAAATGTTCTGTTATACTCCTTTCTCTTCTAAAGCCAGCTTGTTCCTCGTGCAGCTGTTTTTCCATCTTGTATTCTTTATATCACTACTAGTATTCTGGAAAATGCTTTGCTTGGCATAGGCAAAAGTGGTATAGCTCTATAATTATTGCATATCGATCTATCAACTTTCTTTGGAATCTTCACTATCAGGCCTTTACTCCAAACCGCTGGTATGGTTTCTTGTTTCCAAATTGTTGAAAAGAGTTCTTCAAAATATCTTACTGTTGTCTCTATGTCTGCTTTTAACATCACAGTTGTTATCCCATCTTTTCCTTCAGCTTTTCCAGTCATTAGTTTCTTTATAGTCTTGACGTTTTCCTCTTTCCGTGTGGAACTTGTATCCATCTTATCTTTCTACTGTTCTTTAACTTCAAATGGATGTTAGGGTTGTGGGCGGTTTTTTATATTTCTTGAAAGTGCTCTTTCTACCTTTCCTTTCTTTCATCTTGACTGCTCAGGATCTTGCCATCTTCATCCCTTACTGCTGTTGTCATGCCTTTCTTCTCATCACTTAGCACTCTAGTTATCTCATACATTGTTTTCATGTGCCCATTACTTGCTGCTCTTTCTGCTTCCGTAATCATGTCTTTTGTCCAATTTCTCCTGTCATTCCTCATACATGTATTGCATTTTGCCTCTTAGTCTTTAATTGAATATTTGTTTTTAAAGCTTCTTTTTAAGTTTTCTGATTTGCTGTTGGTGAGTTGGAGTTTTAGCTGGTTCCTTTCTTCTACCACCTTCCAAGAGTCTCTGCTCATCCAAGGGTTTTGTCCCTTTTCTTTTACTCCAAGTATGCTGTCTGCTGTCTCGTTGTAACCTTTTATCATAATTTCCCAGATGCCTTCAACAATTTCCAATCCTTCTTGCACCTGGAATTTATTTTTCAGCTCCAGAGTGAAAGTACTCCTTTTCTATAGCTGTTGTTGTTTTGTGACATCATACATCTGCGTGTGTCTGCAATTTGCTTTTGTTTCTTCCATTTTATTCTGATCTTACTCCTTATTAGTTCATGATCACTGCTTGCATCAGCTCCCCTTTGCCCTTGTATCTGAGATGAAAGTTCTTTGTTGTTTTGATCTGAGCACATGATCAATTTGGATTTCGGTCTTTCCATAGGGTAAGATCCAGGAGAACTTGTGTCTTGGTTTATGAGGAAGTATTGTTCCTGTTACTATACTATGACTAAATTGTCGAGTTCACACGTATCCAAGTCGTTCTCCGTGCGTTTTCATTTCGCTCTCCCATTCCATGTTTACCCATATCACTTTCATGGCCTTTGTTGTTTCTACCAACCTTTGCACCGAATCTCCAATAATGAGCAGTATGTCATGTTTTGGAATGTTATTTTAATTTCCTGCAATTGTTCCACGAATGCTCCCTTTGTCTCTTCAGGGCTATATTTTTTGGTTGGTAAACTACTATCAGGATTATCTTTAGAGTTGAGGTATAGAATCTTGCATAAATCAATCTCACGACCCTCCTAGAAAAAGCTAATTTACGAAAGGATCAATAATAAACCAAAAGCGAACATAACCTTGACCAGATTGGACCTAACGTTTCTTCATGAAGACGTTTCTTCATTGCTGTGCAATGAAAGCCAAGAGAAAGCTGCAAAGAATTCTTTTTATGGACACCCAGGCAAACCTAGATCAGAACTAGATATCATCGTGATCGTGATTTCTCAATGGAAAGAAAGAAACTGAGCACCAAACAAAGATTTTCAACACAGAGGCTATTTTGGACCTTGGCACTTGACCTATAAACTTCGTTCTAGGTCACTGCACATCCATTGACCAGTGGCACTCTGTGAGTATGAACCACTTTGAACCAATGGGAGAGAAAATATGCTCCGGAGAATTTTTCATATAATTCTGCCATGACCTTAACCTTAGGTCTAGGAACATGATTCAAGGTCACTGTACACCCTTTACCAAAAGGCACCCTGTGGGTGAAGTATGAGCCAGATTAAGCCAAGGAGAGAGAAGATATGCTTCGGACAAGAGATCTCGGACGGACAAACGGATGGATGGACGGACGGACAGACTGATCACTATAGGGCGCCTGTAGAGCGGAGCCTTAATAATTTTCTAATCAGAAAGGACTTGAAGTAGCAAAGGAGATAAACACTACAATATATGTCTTCTAGAACTGAGTGAGACGGGGTGGCTGCAGACAAAACAGTTGAGTCTGACCACACGAGAAACACTGTTAACGTTGTATTCAGTTAACACCGTGGAGGGAGCCCCTCTCCACAGGTTTAGGTCTGATGCTATCTATAGTGGCACATCTCCTCTCTTGTCGGAAGTGAATTACTTTTCGACTGATAAATGAGGGGTTTACATTGAAGAAGCTCGACCGGAGATGTCTGAAATGATTTAATTGACAAAAAAAGTATCTCAAAGTGAACGATGTGATTTTGAAGCGTGGGTGCCTGAAATTGAGCTAGGTACCTAGTAGTAAAAATAATTAAATGTGCCCCGTGTACGAAACAAGTGCCTGTGTCTGAACTTGTAAACTCTCGGATAATAACAGCTGAGTTCAACACCAAAAAAAAAAACAGATAAAATTGAACATTATCCAGTGTTACGCTCCCACCAATGACACTGAAGACAAAAAAAAAAACTTTTACCAGTAATAATAGGCAGTCTTGGGTAAAGCAAGAAAGAAAGATATAACAATACTTCAATATATGGGCGACTTCAAGCTACAACATTTGCTAAAAAGAAGTTATGGGCACACAGGGACTGTATTATATAATTGAGAACGTTAAGAGATTTGCAGACCTTTGCTCTCTTGACCAGCCTGTCGTAAAAATGCATCTTCCCTCATTTTCTTATAAACGGATTCAAAAGACCATATGGAGATCCCTTAATTACCATGATACAGAGAATCAGATCGACAATAGTTGCATCAAAGAATTTCAAAAAGCATGCAGGTAATTATTATTTCAGGGTGATTAGGGGAGTAGACATTTCAGCAGACAACGCTTAAATAAGATTAAAAACATGAAGAGCAATAGGTACAACGTTATGTCCTCAACACAAAAAAGTGAGGACACTCAGGACAGCATTCTACTTTAGCTTGTCCAGCAGATTCCAGCCGTTACAAGACCAGCTAGAAAACAATGATACCAACATCAGCTTCGAGACCCAAAAGGAGCACATCAAGGAAATGTGGCGAGACACGTACATGTGAAGTCCTCGACAGAAGAAAGAGTGGAAGAAAGATAATCTCAAGACAAAGAGCGGGTCTCAGTTTATACCAGAAGGAAACTGGATGTGAGGATGGAAAGGATAGAGGCGCTGAACGCAGGCCGGATAAGAGAAGAAAATGCAAAAGCTCAAAGGAACTTCAAAGCCGCAAATAAAATAATTTAAACAGGATCACATTTACAACCTGGTCAAACAAGCTAAAAAAAAATAGCTGGACAGAGAAACTTTAGAGAACTGAATATTGTCACAAAAAGCTTTCCAACAATATCCAGGAGAAAGACAAGCCAATGAAGATCAACACGAGAAACTCCTACAAACAACCAGCCGATACTGCAAAAAGCCATCAAAGACAGAAACCAGGAAAGAAATTACCACACTTAAAGAGCGGAAAAGCGACAGGGTCTGATGAGATACCAGCGGAAACCATCAAAGCTGACAGAGACAGCTGTTAACATCTTGCACAAACTTCTTTCAAAAGATTTGGAAGAAAACATTCCACAGAAATGGAGAGTGTACCTTATTCAGCTGCCAAGGAAGAAAGATCTGATGCACTGCAGTAACTACAAGGGAATTATGCTCCTGTCATTGCCTGGCAAAGTCCTCCATAATATCCTTCTCAAAAAGACAAAAGAAGCAATGGACCCAAAGCTCTGTGACCAGCATGCTGATTTTAGATGCTGCAGATCATGTCCTGACCAGATAGCCACTTCGCATATCATCATTGAACAATCAATGGAGTGAATGTTCCCTATTTATATCAATTTCGACGTTCCTCGATTACAAGAAAGCGTTTGACAGCAGTGACTGAGAAACGCTGTTGAAGATACTTAGGCAGTACCCGAGAAGTTCGTTCCCCTGATTCGTAACATCTACATCGTGGCATGAAATGCAGGATTGCCAATGTTGGAAAGATGTCTGAGAACTTTGAGGTCAAGACAGGAGTCAGAGAAGGATGTTTGTTGTCACCTTTTCCTCTTGGTTAGACTCGATCATGAGGACTACCACTTCAGGCAAAAACAATGGTATACAGTGGACACTCCTGATGCAACTTGAGTATCTCAAATTTATCGATGACCTAACTAACTTTTCGCACAAATACAGTCAGTAGCAGGTCTAAACAACTCACCCTGCAAAAACATTATCAGGAACAGCACTCAAGATCAAATGCAAAAAAATAGAATTGATGAAGATCAACAGCTCTGTTCCATTCTAGTCACAGATGGTGATGAGCTTATCAGAAAATGCTAGTCCTTCATCAGACGATCTAATTTGAAGGTGTAGTGGACAGGTTGGGAGGCATTAACCGTGACATCGTCAAGAATTATCCAGGCAAGAGCTGCGTCTACCATGCTAAAGAACATCTTGACCTTGAAGAACATCCTCAGTACTATTAAACCGCCAACCCTTATCTCCAATGTTAATTTTGGAGGCTGGATTAGACACACCCTTGGAAAGTCATCTTCCAGCACCACACGCACGGCCCTGATCGAGAACCTGCAAGGCAAGAGAAAGAGGGACGTCCAAGAAACATCTGTAAGCGTGACAAAGAGGCAGAATAAAGGGGCAGGCTATGACCTGGCACGATACAACAAAAGCAGTCTAGAATCCTGTTCCATGAAGGACTTTCGACGATGGCGAATGATCCTCACTGACGAAAGACCTAAGTATCCATGTCAAGTCCATTTTTATTGAAACTAGTTATATTCATATTAATGAACTAACATTTTAGTCATTGTTAAAATTTAGCTAAGTACGATTTCTATTAAATCATTATAACTTTTCTGATCAATATGTAACGGAGACATGTTTATAACCAAGAATGGATTTGAACCCGGGATCTCTTGCAAGCAAATCAGTGCGCTGCAAATCGAGCTAAAAGGTTATATGCTTTTAACATTGATCGACAGCGCACTAGAATAGCATGTTAGAGGTCCGATTCGGAAGCCCAAACTGTCTGGCTGTTAGTTTGGCGCCCACGTTTGAATCCAGACATTTTCTTGTGGATGAAAGTAATTGCCGAAGAAAATTAAATCAGATGTTTTATACGTGCAAGTTTGATCTGGTGCATATGGCAGTCAACCTGCAGGTTAACATTATTTCGTATCTTCTAACTTTTCATTCTAAGAAGAGAAATTTTTTTCTGATGCTTGAAGTAAAATGATTTCCAAAGTAGTTCAAGAATATTAACTTAAATATGGAGGTGCTTTGTACCACTTCTTATAAACCTTGATCAACATGCCATTAAATGATGAATTTATATAACATTAGCAGTGTTCTACCAAATCGCTTGAATTTGGTGTTCTTATTCCGTAACAAAAGTGGTACAATGAAACCGCAGAAATTGAAAACAGAACTAAAATTGCTTATTTCGGGAATGAGAAAAAATTGCAACAGCAGAAAATACAACCCATTAAAATATTTGTTTCAAAAAGAATAGATTTTATTAAATGTTTATACTTATTGAAAATCACTTTATTTAAATTATTACATGGCAATATCATAGAACGAATAAGTTTCATTATTTTGTCCATGTAGTCAAATTCTTGGCTCTTGGGTTACTAAGACAAACTGTTGTCTTACACAAGGCTGCAAACAACCTACAAAAATACTGAAAAGAGGAACTCTGTAAATCAGAACTGAC
>NW_026931053.1:0-4590 GCF_032062105.1 Saccostrea cuccullata | reverse complement strand
AGACCAAAAAGGGGGAAAAATTAAAAAAATTGGCAGGGTTTCTCTTTAAAAGGGACCCATAATCTCCAAATTTATCTCCTTTTCTAACTTTTTGCTAATAACTTCTGGTAAGTCCAGTGCCATTTTAAATTTTTTGAAAGAGTATTTCTACTTTCCCCTGTGTAACCAATGTGGAACCCATATCGAAAACCATTAACTAAAAATTCTGTTTCTACCTTTGTCATACCCCACCAACCAGTACTCTAATCTACTGGGATTTACTGGAGTTGGACCCTTTTGTGGGATAGGTTGGCTTTGAGAATTTAGCATTACCTGTGTTGGTTGATGTGCCATTTCCTTGAAATGGTTTTTGGGTTCTGGATTTGTCCAAGAAAGAAATGGCCGTTGAATTGGTTTTTTACATATGTAGATTGGATGGAAGCCACCACAGTTATAACATCTGTGCTGGAATTTGCATATAACAAGCCTACAATACCTTCCAGCTTTGTGATAGGCAAAGCATGACCCCAGGGATTTCCTCATACGTACCAAATGACGAACGGTCTGGTGTTATTTTGTTTTACTTCTTTTCTGATTGTTTGAGGCGAGCTTTAACATATTCTCCATATGGACATCACCCCATTCTACCTCACCTTGTTCTATGAGTTCCCTGAACTCCTTATCATATTTTCTCCAGTCCCCCTTTTCCTCGCAATTTGCCTTACTGATTATGTGTTTTGCAAGCTTTGGCTGTGCAAGTGTATCTTTAATGCAATATATTGTCACATACCTATTCCACGCAGTTACCCAGTCATGAGGATAACGAACCATCCCTAACTTCGTCGTCATCTGTGGATCGCATATTGTGGATTACCACCTTACCTGTCTGATCCTGTTCCTCTACCTTGATAGAATACTTACTTTTCCCCTTTTTTCCCTTTTTTTAAAAACAGAGCCATATCAACATATTGTTTTGACCAAATTTTAATTTTATTTTTGTCAGAAACAGTTGCCTTATCGGTACTGATGAGCTTACAAAACCTGATTTCTTACAATTGCTGCAGGTGGAAGTTCAGTACCTACAATCTGTGAACTGTGTTCGATTACAGCGCCTGATACCAATCCTGAGAACTTGCATCCACTTGACTTATTTGTTATTTGAAAACGACGAGGACTTTTTAAGCTATTGCTTGATGTAGTGGAAGCATTATTTCCCCTTTCTCCCCATTTTAACAGAGATACTCCCCCGATGTTGCAGTAATGGTTTTATTTCTGCTAACACCTTCTCCGTGACTGCCTTTGTTATGGTTTGGGTTAATGCAGCCAAGGTTTCAGGAGGAACATCAAGGGGTTGAGTGCTTGTATTTGACAGCCACAGCATCATTGGTAGTGGACTCTCCAGTTCCGTTTGTGCACGACGTGGTCTTTTCACCTGACTTGTTTTGACTGTTGGGCTTTATTCCTTTTGCCTGGCATAATGCTGGTAAATATATACCTATATAAATTTAAAATTAAGGAAGAAGTATGTATCCAATATATTATGTTATGTATAAATATAAACTGTAAAAAGGGTTCGGCCTTTAATTGACAATGAACAAGAATTTTAAAAACCTCACTGTAGCCAGTGTAGGCCCCAACTGTAAGAGTCAGTTAGCCTACATGACAAGTATTTGAGCATATTGATATTTAACATTACATTATATAACCACTTTCATCGCTCAGTACAATGTGTAAATCAATACAACAAAATAGAAAGTGATGAACCTTTTCTTACAATTAATTTTTCACTTCATTGATCTGCCGCTTTTCGATAAAACACCCGTATCACCTACAGTTGTTGACAAAAATTTTCCGGAAATAGAGTAAATAGAGAACCAAAAGTGTTTTGGAACAGATCTGTATTTCCCGAATTCCCGTAAGCCAAAAAAAGCCCCCATTGTGCGACTGAAAACCCATTAGTAAACTAAAGCCGTGTGTATAAAACTACCGCCACAAAAAAAAAAAAGGGACATAAGTTATAAATCACCACCTTTGAACACCCCCCTCGATGTTTTTCCCAAAAAGGGGCCTGTCTTTCCAAAAAACCCCTGTTGGCTGTTGTTAATTTTTTTCATCACTACTACAAACGAGGTATTGAAGGGTTTGTAATGTATCTAAGGCAGTTGCAGAAAAAAAAACCTTAAAAAATGAATTGAAAAACAACTTTTGTAAAGACTAATATATATAAAGGGGGCAAAAAAAAAAGTAAATTGTACCTTTTTTTTTTTTTTTTTTTAATTTTTTTTTTTTCCCATAATCGGACCTTTTCAAATTTTTGGGGTAATTATTTTGGGGAAATTGATTAAAAAAATAAGGTAAAAAATGGGCCTAAAAGAATTAAAAACCAAAACGGTAAAAGTCAAATACAAAAGACGCCGAAACTTGTACCAGGACTTGCCAAAGTATGTAAAAAATTAAATATTTTAGAATCAACTAATACCGAAACAAAAAATTGGGAAAATTTTTCCAACAAATTGTTTTCTTTTTTTAAAAGAAAAAAAAAATCTGGAAGCATCAAAACTTCTAGACTTATCAAATAAACAAGCGATGGAAATAAATCCCGGGTAAAAGTTGAAAAAATAAAAAACCCAGGGTAAAACGGAAAACAAAAAACTGCCTGAAACTTGTATTGGGTTGCCCCAATAGTAAATTTCACAATATTTTAGTAATCAACTTATCCGAAACAAACAATTGGCAGACAATTTCCAACATTTTCCTTCAAAAAAAATTTTTGGAATGCATTGAAAACATTCATAAATCAAATAAAAACCATGGGAAAAAAAACGCCATATGCAGGTAAAAGTGAAACAAAAAAGAAAAACCCAAGGGTTTAAACTTGGAAGACAAAAGACTGCCTAAATTTCTTAGGATTGCCAAAGTACTGAAAAATTACAAAATTTTTTAAAACAACTAATACCGAAACAAATAATTGGCAGAATTTTCCCAAAGAATTTACTTCACAGAAAAAATAAAATCAAGCTTTAAAATACATTCCCAGATATCAAATAGAAAAACGAGAAAAAATCCCACTGGGAAAACCAAAATGAAAAAACCCAAATGGGTTGAAACTTGGCAAGTAAAAAAAAAAAAAATGCCTGAAACTTGTATTAGATCTGCCTAAAGTACTGTAAAAAATTAAAAAACAACAAAACAATCAAAATTTTCTGAACTTTTTCCCAAACCCCAATTTTCTTCAAGAAAAAAATAAAACGTTTTAATTATTAAATCCTAAATGCCTATCGTACTGTTAAAAAAAAAAATGTTGATAATTTCAAAAATATTTCAAAATTACGAAAATAAAAGTAACAAAATGGTTTACAAACTTTTACTTAGATGTTTTCTATTTTTTCGGTTTGTCCCCCAATCCTATATAAATGAACTTTTCCCCCCGTAACTCCGTCTGAAAAAATTTACGACTGCAGCTCCTTTACGGGAAAAAAATAAATTATGTTCCCAAAATAGCAGAACCCAGCGGCAATGCATCCTAATATTGCGTTTACTTTGTCGAAATTTTGTACCCAAAACGAACACCAAATCGGGCCAATTTTACAAACAATTATTTTTGAAATTTATAGGGGGATTACCATACCACAATTTAATTTCTGCAGCTAAAAAGGAGCGTCTATAGGATAAATGTTTTAATATTAGAAAACTACATCTGGACCCAAACAAAAGTTTTCATATCCTTAGAATTAATCACAACCTTTCTTCCCCCCACACCCCGTAAAAACGGGGAAAGCGTTTCTCCCAGACCAAGGCTCGCAGAATATAATGTCACCAATTTTTAAGAATTCATGAAAAAACGCACAATTGATGTCCAAGAATGACAACTAAGTTTTACCATAGAAGACATAAAGAAAAATTTACTCACCCAAAAACTTGATAAAATAAATAAAAATTTGAAACAAGTTGTTCCAAAAGGGTGAGATGGAGAAAAAGGGAGAGTAACCAAAACCGCATGGTCAAATTTCATTTGTTAGATTTTAATTGGTCAATTTTGATTGGTCAATCTCTGCCTCTCCTACCACGGTAAGACATGGAACAAAATTAACATAAAAAAGTATACATTTTAGATTTAATTCAAGGCCTTATTATTAAATAAAAAATTTTTAAATAAACTTTAAAAATTTTTTTTTAATTTTTTACCTTAAACCGGGGTTTCCCCTTACCCTTTTTTTTTAAATATTTTTTTTAAAAAATTTAATTTTTAAAATTAAAATTTAAAATTTATTTTTGTTTAATTATTTTTAGAAATTTTCATTTTTTTTCTCGAAGAACAGGGTTGTTTAAAAATACTTTTAGTTTTAAAATAACAATTTCTAAAATAAAAATTAAAAAATTTAAAGATGTTTTGGGCAAAGTATAAATTTATAAATTTTTTTATTTAATTTTAAAATATTTTTAAAAATAAAAATATTTAAATTTATTTTATAATATTTTTATAAATAAAGGCAAAATTTTTGTTTTTTTCTTAAAAACTCCCAATTTTTTTTGAAAAAATTTGGGGGTCTTTTGTAAAAGGAAAATCCGTAAACATAAAAATTTTTTTAAATTTTAAAATTATAAAAAAAA
>NW_026931052.1:0-4624 GCF_032062105.1 Saccostrea cuccullata | reverse complement strand
ACCACTCCCTATTGTATAATGTATATATAGATAAAACATAGTACAGGAGGCATAGGCCGCCACATCTGTCACCGACACCGCCACACCACTGACAACTATCTGTATAATGTATATATAGATATAACATAGTACAGGAGGAATAGGCCGCCACATCTGTCACAGACACCGCCACACCACTGACAACTATCTGTATAATGTATATATAGATATAACATAGTACAGGAGGCATAGACGCGACATCTGTCAGCAACACCGCCACACCACTGACAACTATGTATAATTTATATATAGATATAACATAGTACAGGAGGCATAGGCTGCCACATCTGTCACAGACACCGCCACACCACTGACAACTATCTGTATAATGTATATATAGATATAACATAGTACAGGAGGCAAAGGCCGCCACATCTGTCACAGACACCGCCACACCACTGACAACTATCTGTATGATGAATATATAGAAATAACATAGTACAGGAGGCAAAGGCCGCCACATCTGTCACAGACACCGCCACACCACTGACTACTATCTGTATAATGTATATATAGATATAACATAGTACAGGAGGCAATAGCACGTCATCTGTCACAGACACCGCCACACCACTGACTACTATCTGTATAATGTATATATAGATATAACAGGAGGCATATAGGCCGCCACATCTGTCACAGACACCGCCACACCACTGACAACTATCTGTATAATGAATATATAGAAATAACATAGTACAGGAGGCATAGGCCGCCACATCTGTCACAGACACCGCCACACCACTGACAACTATTACTATCATGGCGGGGCATACAAAAAACGACACACAAAAATAATGACATAACTGACAAAAATTATTGATAAAACACACAAAATAATGTATAATACATAATAGGAGGCATAGACTGCCAAACCTGTCACCGACACCACCATACATGAAATTTTTATAAGAATTTCTATTTTACACTCGAACAACTAGTACATATTATGTCCTTTGCCGACTGTCTAGAGAATTTATCTGCTGCAGAAATTTATTTAACTTTGAAAATATTTTATTAAAAAACTTATGAGCATATGATGATAATATTTACATTAAATCCAATAATAATCGACATAAAAATATTGTTACACATTTAAAGAAATTCAACTATCTAAGCTAACCATTTCTTTGCTACCGCTTTTATTCACAATAACGAATGGAATCAGGCTACATTACAAACCTCTAGTATGGCTCTTTTCATGCTAGAACTGAGTTGTTCCCCTTGGTTTTTGATCAGGCAACTCCTGACAGGTGGCAGTTCAGACTGTACTAAGGTCACGGCCTTACTTCTCTCACTCGGCTTACAGATCAGGATACTCTCTCCTATAATTGTGTAGTGTAATTAATGAATTATTTAATTAATATAAAAATGATATTTCTCCTTAAACAAACATGTTAAAAAGAGTACAGCTGTATATGATGGGCCCATTTTTAAAAAATGATTTTAATTTTACTATCTAATATTTGAATGTGTACTAATTTTACTTCAAGGACCCATCAATTTTTTTTTCAAATTATCATAAGCTGTGAAAATTGAGTGGTTAAGAGACATTTTTTTGAAATTTCAAGCCAAGAATTTTTTTAAAAGAATTAACTTAAAGATATTTGTCATTAAAATTGTAATTTGTATATGTACATGTAGACCAAATCAGTCTACAATTTAAATTCTTGCATTAAAGAAAGTTCCTATTTCTGTTTAAAGACAAATAATAACAGTAATATTTATCAAAAAGTTGTACATGGGTAGATACACCAGGTAAAGTCAATGTTTCTACAGGAGATATTTAAATACTTATCTTAAGAACATTTGATGTATTTTTAAACAAGTAAATATTTTTTTTACCAAATTAATTTTTTTTATCAACATCATACATACAGGTATATAGAAAATTATTTTTTTTAAATCAAGTTTAGGCCAAATATAATTTGAAATTACTAAATGATATCAATACCCTTTTTTTGATAGTTATTACAAGAAAAATATTTACCAGGCAAAAAGTTAGATCCTGTAAACTGACATGCATTTGCTTGCAATTACACGAATGGCAAATTGAAATTTAGTTGTTGTTGTTTTTTTTAATCTCACCTGACATTGAAATACATGTATGTATGTATAAAAAGAACCACTTTGCCAGAAAAGCTGAAACTTAAGTGGAAGCAACCTCAGGTAGTGTGTATTTGAATTGTTCAAATCATGTCCCCTGGGGCTAGGGAGGGGTATACTTAACAAAAGGGAATCTAATTTTCACATTGAAATACATTAATTGTAAACATTTTTTCCATGGGTCCTTAATTTCGCAGAACCTCTATTTCTGTTTAAACCATGGGTAGAAAAGTACGCAGATTATCTATACCCTCTTTGTATGCCTTATATGTAGTACTATGGGACAAATTTCCATGAAAAATTGGTGATTACATACATGTACATAGCCTAAATTAATACATGTACCAAAAAAGAGACTTCTACAATAAATAGAAAATTCTAAAAAAAAAAAAAAAAAAAAAAAAAAAATCCTAAGAACTTCTGGGCCAGAAACACTGTAACATTATAATGGGGTAGTGTAGATTTTAGATTGTATAATTCAACCTGTGGTAGGGAGGGGACACAATAGGGTATTAAATTTTACATTGAAATATTAAGAAAAAAATCTGTAGAACCACTAGGCCAGAAATGCTGACACTTATGTGGAAGCCTCCTGGGGTAGTGTCGATTCACTTGTTCCAGTCATGATCCCAGAGGGCAGAATGGGGCCACAATAGCTAGGTTCCACAAGGGGGAAAATTTGGTGAACAGTTAGGCAAAAGCTACTCATGTGAGTGTTGTGGCCCATGGGCCTCTTGTGATTTTTGGAAAGACATGTATTAGCTTATTCAGTGATGGCCAGAAATTAAAGATGTTGGACCTTGTATTATCATTGCTTCTTTGATTTCATTCTGCTTTCACAGCAGTTTTAAATGTAAACACAAATTGGACTGAAAGTCATCTTAATTAATAACAACTTGTCTGAGTAGTTCTGATTAACACAAGTAGTGAAGTATATTCCTGGATGTTCATGTCTATAGTTTTGGGGCCTCTCCACTGGAGAATTGTTTAAAATGAGACTTTAATTCACTATGTACTTGAGAATGTCATTTTTTAATGTCTTCCTCTTTTGTCATTGGTTATCTTTTTAGATTTAATAGTACATATAAATGTACTGGTATATGAAAAAAAAAGATAATTCAAATTAGAACTTTATTATAATTAATTCATGATCAACTCTAACATTAACTATTTAAATACTAAATAATCAACAAGGGACACTGCAGTTTATAGTGTAACAAACCATACAAAAATATGTACTTTATCAGGCTCTTGCACCCTTGCAAACAAAACATGTACATTCTTTGACAGAGGCATACAATCATAAACATGTGCCAAAGGGAAAAGTTTTGAAGCAAAGACAACCATATTTATCAGAAAAAATTTAAAACATACAGTCATGTACAAATCTTTTTCCATGATCAAAACTACTCAGAGGAAATTGAACAAATTCATTTTTATCAAACTTTTTGGATGTTTTTTGTTCTTGCTGTTTTGGATGTTTTAAATATTTACTTTATAAATTAAAAGTACATGTACCAGTGTAATTGATCTAAGGTCAACAGGTTCCCAAGTTATACATGTATATAGTTTTTCCCAGAATTCATGAAATATTGCAACTTTTATTTTTCTCTATATATAAGAGAGAGATAAACTACCAGAATATAATGTACAGAAGTACATGTATATTTTGTAATGGGAATATATAAGCATGAAAATGTTTGTTCTATATGAAATTCTGGAATTTCTCTATCGATATAGAAATTCAATAGACGACTGTCACATTTACAAAAGTTATTCCCCTTTGTGGGGTCAAACGGCATAAGACACTGTTTTCCCTCTAAAACCTTACCAACTTTATGGGTCAGTATCTCAGAAATAAAATCTGTATGAATATGTTTATAACGTTTTTCATGTTGCCCCATACTCTGGCAATACAGGTACAGATCAAATTGTCAGATAACGTTTGGAGATTAAAAATATTAACAGGTAACTTACAAACGGAACGGTTCGCTTTGTGGACGGTACGGTACGCTTTGAGAACGGAACGGTTCGCTTTGTGCACGGAACGGTACGCTTTGTGGACGGTACGTTTCGTTTCTTGCACGGAACGGTTCGTTTTGTGGACGGTACGCTTTGGGAAACGGTATGCAAATGAAGTGGGTGGAGCCTGTCAGCTTTGGTCCCTTATTGGCTGGGATACTTTAGTTCATTTTAAATGACTTTTGGAGTACCTACATGTAATGCACGTATATAACAATTTTCCGTTATTAAAGAATGTAATTTAGTTATTGTTTATGTAAATTTAAGCATCAATGAGTTAATTTCTATTTATTACGGAAGTTCAAATATTGTATTACGTGTACATGTATGTAATTGTGTTTACTTAGTCATGTATGCTATGCCTCGGTTTCAGTTGAAAAATTAATTTACGCTGCAGTACAGGTCGAGGATAAACTGAAAAACATTTTCCCATTGATCTTTTTAGCAACATAAAAAT
>NW_026931051.1:0-46541 GCF_032062105.1 Saccostrea cuccullata | reverse complement strand
CCAAAATTTAACCTTGGCCATAACTTTTGAATAGTTGGTGCCAGGGATTTCATACTTCACATTTGAATTTATTGTGATAAAACCTTTTGATGGGTATAAATATTTTTGACATTTGACTTTGACCTTAGAGTTTGACCCACTTTTATAAAACTTTTGAACAGTTAATACCAAGGCTTTCATAATTCCCAGGTTTATTACTTATGACAAGACATTCCTTTGGATACCAACAATTTTGACCTTGACTTTGGATTTGCATTAGAAAAAGTTCAATCCTTGCCATAAGCTGCCATTTGGCCGGCCTGGGTACTATCAGTGTTTCAATGTCACACCTTGTTTTAATTTAAAGATGTTAAACATGACCATGTAAGGATGAAAATGTGATAATTCGTTATTATGTTCAAGCTTAAAAAAAGGTTTTATAAGCTCTGATTTTATCACCTCCAATATATTATCTCAACACACAGTAAAACTTAATTGGTATCAGCTGAGTAAAAAGTTTTCATATTTTTCTTATCATATCTATAGAGCTTCTTCTTAACAGTTTATTATGTAATAAAACAAAAATTATGACCATCTGTTGTAATCTTAGAGCTGTGTGGCAAAAGCAAAAAAGAGAAAAATAATAGAACAGATTGATTTACTGTAGAAATTCTTTCGATGGCAAATAACTCATAATTCTTAAACCTTAAACCTCTCATTATCTAAATCATGTTTTTTGAGAAAACCAATACAGGTATGATGGTTCATACAAAGAGAAATATTGATAACATAATGTTTGGTGTGTGTTTCAAACATTTCATTTAAGTAAACGAATCATATTACATCAATCTGAATGTTACCTCATATCGATAATTCCTCCTATCCCATTTCTTGCTGGAGTCTGTGAAGTATATGATACCATCCTTTGTAATGTCTAGAGCATTCAGGAACTTAAAAGCCTCACCATTTACTCCTATTGGAAAAAAGGAGTAATCCATTCAAATCCACAAAGTTCAGTATAGATTAAACAAGTGTTTTGAAATATTTGTTCGTGATGTCATACAAATGTACATTATAAAATAGGAATATGCACTTTTAGTTTAAAATTACTTTATTTCAGGATTAACACTTAGTTAAAATACAATTTCCTATTTAAGAGGTTCAAGTCTTAAAAATGGACATGGCATTATTAAGTGTACTGGTACATGTCCAGGTTCTGGGAAATGATTAAAAATATTTAAAAAATCTGGTCAACATTACTGAAATGACAGAAATGGCAAATACTTCAAATTCCTTTTGAAAAATATGGATATTTTAATTTCTGTCCTACTTTTTTGTAACAACCTGTGGTACTGGAAACTAGGACTTGTATTTCCCCCGTTTTTGTGTCCACCTGTAGCAGTCCTTTGTAGGAATCAACCACAATAAGGGGGTGGGAGGGGTCCGCTGTGTTGATCTTCATTCCTTTGGGTCGCCCACAGATAGGCTCAAACTCAAACGTACCTTAAAGATACCATTATATCCTTTTATTTCAGGCTTTGCTGGCTAAATGTACTATACATGTATACTAGTATTAGCTTAATAAGCTAGATCATTCCATTTTTTTTTCTATTTTTTATTATTTACCATTTATTAATTTACCTAGTTACCTTTTTCACAAAAAAAGAAGAAAAATCATTTGATTAAGCTTCTTTGCTAGCTAGAAAAGAGTTTCTAATCTTAAATCTACATGTATATACTCTAGCTACAAAAGTATAGATTTAAGAATGGACAACCTTTATAAGGAAAGAAGAAATTTTGGTACTTAAGCATTAATTCACTCAATAAATAATTGCCCTGCAAAAGAGCAGTACCACAGTTATCATGAAAGTCTATTGCGCTCCGTTTTTATTACCTACCACATTGTGGGTGGAACTCTCCTATCCTTGTTACCTGCCAGAGTTGTTCCCCTTTGAATCCTACTATTCTTCCATCAGCTAAGCCTGTGTATAGGACTCCTTGATGGGAAAAATGAAGAAAAATTACTTTTTACATTTTTATCTAGGATCAATAACAATTATCTTTCCTTTGGTAATCTTTTCTTGATAAAAGGTTGATTTTAAAAACAATTTTATGAGCTCTCCCTCATAATCTCAATTGCAAGACATTCTTTCCTGGTCCATTTGCCCATTTCTTTTACAAATGAGTAGATCTAAGTTGCAGTAAAGCAAAATTAATTGCAATTTTTTGAATAGTATATATTCTTGTTACACCATCCACCCCTCATAAATATTATAAGCTACATATATTTTAAATTCATCTGCTATGTAAATTAAGTGAAATTTATAAGGAAAGGCAATGTTAGTTATTTGTTTATGAAAATATTCAAGGCAAAACAAACACCTCCAAATGTTATAATCTTACCATCTGAGCCTACGGCAAAAGACTCTGGACCAGTGATCTCCCCTTCAAATGCTCTTGTTGCATTCCTAAGATGGGAGTTAATTGTCAATGGCCCCACCAATTCAGGCAAAGGTTTGGGATAACTACCAAAACAAAAAAATAGAAAAAATATTAATCTGAAGAGAAGATTTCCATTAAAATTAATTTACTCATATTTGTTTAAATTAAAGTTTCTGACTGTTTATAATGGATTAGTAATAGAAGTCAACTTTGAAATATTAAACTTAATTAAAGCATATTTGTTAAAATTAATTGATTAATTATGACTTTTTTGAAATACTGTAAACGTATTACATTTAGCGGTGTATTCTAATTTGCGATTTTGGTGGAATGCGGAGTCCGCTAATTCAAGTACATCGCTAAATGTCTTGTATATTAATATTCATAACCAGCACATTCAGGTAGAACTAAATCAAATCTACGCTAACTTGTAAAAAAAATTGAATTTCCGCCAAATATCTTACACGCCAAATGTAATACATTTACAATATACATTCTCTGAAATCTTAATGGTTTTGATACAGTTTACAATAATTAAATATAATATATTTAAATAAATATAATTATAGTAATTATAAGGAAAGTTTCATAGATACACAGAAAATTTATATATACATGCACTGATCATATAAAAGTTATAATGCCTTAAAATGATTGGCATGTGCCATGTATGTATAATCAATTAATACATACAAAATATCTCTGCTTTTGAAAAATATTACAGGGATGTACAATTATATTCTATATTCTAATTAATTTATGTTCTACCTATACCTGTAAGGTTCTGGATTAATGGGAGAGGGAATGTTGTAAATATAAACAGCTAACCATACTGCTACAAAGGGCAAAATCCAGGTCCTCCCAAATCTAAAAATTTGTAAGAAAAAATTAGGAGGCATTATACCTTAATATATGTTGGTTATTTTATTCAAATTATTATAGCATTTGTAAATACTGAGATTACAGAATCAAAGAATAAAGTAAAATATCAAAATTAAATTTGTATTCTAGAGCAGATTGAGAAAAAGACAGAGAGAGAGAACGAGAGCGAGAGAGAGAGAGAGGGAGAGTGAGAGACCGACAGAGAGAGACACTCACCCCATTGCAGGAGTAAGACGATCATGATTCATTTTCTGGCGTTTAAGCACAATCTCCCCTCTCTCTCTCTGAGTTGTGCAGTTTACATTACCGCTGGTCAGTGTACATGACTCCCTGTCCGATTGTATACAGAAGGTATGCTAGTCAATCCTGCTTTTAACTTATGTAACGTAAAACTTGGAAGAAAGCTTATATTTCATCTTGGGTTTTCTGAACTTCAAACATCTTTTTTCCTCGGTCACTTTAAGTTATGTCCCAGTGAACGAAGAACTAAGTTAAAGAAAAGAAAAACACGTGTGTGAATGCATGCACTCTTGTTGTGGTTAAAAATATTTTCTTTAGCGGTCTGTCTGCACCCCCGTCGGTGCCCCACTGGTCGTCTGGTCACCTGAGGGCATGATTTGTCCTGTGTCAGCGATCACAATACACACACACTCCTACTCGGTCAGTTAGCCTATCGAATATCACTCCAAACACTGGCGAAAAGCAGGCCTCTTGTGTTTATAAATAGTGTCTCATAAAAAATGGAAATGATTAAAGCAATAAAGATGTAAATTATGACTTCTTTAAACCATTCTAAAAAGAGGACATTGATTTTTTTTATAAAAACATGTCTTTGAAGTTTCGAGTTCAAAACGTTACTGGAGCATATTTTGTCACACATTTTTGTAAACTTTGCTCCATATTCAAATTGCACTACGAACTCAAAAGTGAGAAAAGAAGTCTACGAGGGTCGTTAGAAAAGTTCGCGGACACATTGAATTACGGAATATCTGTTGTGTACTGTGAAGTATGGCCTTTGTCTGAATAAATTCCTACATTTTGTTTATTGAGATGTAAAAAATCAGGTCCACACTATAAAACCTTGAAAATTTACAACAATTTTTACTACAAGAGGCCCAGGGGCCATATCGCTCACCTGAGTGTAAGACCTTTACTTGCAAGAATTATGCATGTAGATGTTGAGTATGAATTTCTTTTTATTCATTTTCTGTAATTGGGCTTGATCTGAGCATAAAATTGTTTAGAATGGCTTTCTTTTCAACCAGTGCTTAATTAATGCTTACAGTGTACCTCATTATCAATTTAGTCATAAAGAGGTCAATCTCAGTATTTCTGCGGAATATAGCACTTGTACTGTCAACTCTGAAGTGTACTATGCTTTTATTGAACAATAACATTTCTCTCCTTTTTGGGGGGTGTAACATTAGCTATGATAGTTACTGTGGAATCACAAATTTTCGTGGGGGTTTAATTTTCGTTGTTTTCGTGGTATGACAAGACCCACGAATTCATGTCTACAACGAAATGTAAAATTTCACACACATAAGTACTTATTGATTCTTGATCCACGAAATCAAATCCCCACGAACCAAGAAATTTTCCTCAAACCACGAAAATTTGACCCCACGAAAATATGTGATTTTACAGTATAATAAAAACAGAAAATGCGAATAAGATTTTACTTTTATTTCTTTACAAAATTCAACAGATTTGGTGAAAATTTATCAGACAATTAGTAGAGAATATAATGAAAACTAAGAAGCGTTAATAACAATCAACTATCTAAATTTCATATGATTTCAACAGACATATATAATCACAGTATCAAATATGCAATATTGCAACAATTTTGTGACAGAAATACAAAACTTCCTGACAATAACATTACATGTAAACATAGATGCTTTTTAAACAGTTCAAAATTTGTTTAGAGGAAAGTTAAATACATCAAGGTAATCGTTTGAAAGATACAAAATATACTGTATTTATTTTTAAGTTCACTTAATAGTAAATCTTTCCTATACATAACGAAAGCGAAAATTGGAAAGATTCCAACTGAAAGTGAATAATTATATGAATAATTATATGACACTGACTTTGAACATCAACTATTATTTTTAAAGAATTTTTAATAAGTAACATTTACCGGTAATTGGAGTACCTGCAGGAATCAGATAACCTAAACTTGATGGTAATATTCCAAAATGGAGTGATTAAGATTTTTGCAATCAATAATTTTGATTTTAAAGCCCAGTCATGAGAAATTATAGTGATCCACCTTTTTTTCCCTGTCTTTTAAAGGAAAAATTGTAATGTTATAAAGAGGTAGGTTTACCTCCCTTTACGGGCTGGCCATTGACCCCCTCTTTTCATACTTACCTGGGTATAAGTCGATTCTCATGAAATTATAATATAATGGTGGTCACATATTAAATATCTCAATGCTGGAGAAAATTAAATATCAATTAGTATGGAGTTAACTGAAATCAGCAATATACTAGTAGCTTAGAATGAGTTGTCAGTTTCTGTCTGATTATGCAGGTTGCTTTCCTATTCTACACAGGTATAAGCTAAAGCTAGTAAAAGTAAATGTTTAAAGCTGAATGACTTGAAATACAAAAATACAATAAACTTAACATTTTAAGACAAAAAAAATCCAAAAAGATAAAAATTCAAGACAAATTATTTCAACACAAAGTTTCATATATACAATGAACATACATGTAAATGATGTTAAAAGAAAATATTTGCTCTGGGAAAAATATTAATTCATATACACTGTAAAAAGTTATACTCTCATGTACTCCAGTATTGTTCAGCAGGGACTAAATGACACAAGACATAGTAACATTTTTAAACTTACAATATTTCTATACAGCAAAATTTTATATGAACAGATGCCGGTAATATTCGATGAATTTACTTCATAAAATTATAGAATACAGTGTTGAACATATATCAAAGATACCAATTACTTGATGCAAGTGCAACTCTAATCATTATTAAGCAGAACTCATTATTTTCTTTAAAGTAAACTTTGTAAACAATTCATGTAATCTCAAAATATTTCATGTATACCGGTATTCAAAATACAAGTTCATGATATTCATATGTATAATCATTAAAGAAAAGAATCTAAACAGTAAGGGTAAAACTATCATCTCACAAACATCAATACAGTATATTCATAATTTCTAAATATTAATTAACACATAATATATACAATGATCATCATTTTTTTTTTACATGAATGATTGTTATTGATGGTACATAAATTTCCCTTAACATGCAACATTCAATTATTTGTACATTTATTGTCTGTTAAAAATTAACCCACAATAAAAATTCATAATGAAGGATTCCTGTTTAGTACAATCATTTTAGTACAGTTATTTGCAAATTTTTAAGGCTATTCAATGCATACATATAAAAAATAGTTTAAAGTTACTAAAAACAAACAAGATTTTACATCAAGTAATTGGTGTCTATAAGATACTGTATACAGGGAAATATTCGCCCCATTTCATTTTTCCCACTGTCATCCATCTGAGGTAAGACAAATTTAAAACAGGGTAAATTAAAAGAACACGTAGTATGATTTCTTCAATAATACTGTGAGTGGGGATAATTTAAACGCTGAAAAAATTGTGTGAAAGGCTGAAAATAACACAGCCAGGGCGAATATAACCCTGTATACAGCAATCAATGTACCAAATGTCACTAAGTGACACTGGCACATCGATAGGTGGGAGAGGGGACAAGATGACGTATCTCCCCCAAATAAATACTCTTGCGTCCCTTATATCAGATTTATAAAGAATATGTACAGTAAATCATTTTATGGTCCGACCAATATGCCTCAATCACATCAGTTTCACAATGAGGGAAGTTTGTGAAAATCAAATCAAGTTGTGAACCTGAATCATGAGTTACCTTTTTGATCAATTGTGTGCATTTTAAATTCAACTTCATAAAGTTCAGAAATTCTTTGTGACCTGTAAACAAATCAAAATTGAAATCTCCAAGAATTATCAATTTTTTCTCTGTGTCTACAAAAGGTTTCAAGTGCAACATAACTTCACGTTCAAATTCTTTAAAAGAACATGCTGGGAACTTGTATAAAACAACTATCTGCACTTCTCCGAGGTCTCTGAAATTTATTAAAGCTATGATGAATTCAAGCAAAGTGTTACTGAATTTTGAGATACATGTCATCAAATGGTCTTGTTTAACATATAATGCTGTTCCATGATGAGGCCGATTGCTGTCACTTCTCTTTTCATGATTAAACAAAGTCAAGTAACCTTCCATCATAAAATTCTGTTCATCATTGATGGTTAGTCTTGTTTCTGAAAAACCAATAACATCTGATGCTACAACATTGGGTTCATTTTTAATTTCATCAAAATGTTTGTGAAGAGATCTTGCATTATTAAACATAATTTTTAGTTTGTTCTGCTCTGTTTTGTACAATGGAAGATAACACAGCTTTAGAGGTGCTTCCTTCCTCATTCTTTCCATTTCTTCTACAACTTTATCATCAACAGTTAATGCTTGCTCATTGAAATTCAGAATATGCAATTTGTCAACAGATCTAACTCTACTAAGAGCTACATAATGAATGTGGGGTGTTTTCCTTATCCTTGACTGAGATAAATCTACTACAATTTCATCAACAGTGCAGCCCTGAGCCTTATGAATTGTCTTACCTGCAGCTGGTCTTAAAGGAAACTGTATTCTTTGATATGTAGTTGAATTGAAAACAAAAGATCTCTGACAGTCAAATATCGGTGTCCAATCATCCATAACACCATCATGGAAAAGATGTCTGTATTTCTGTCGAGCAATTCTCCCTACTGCAGAATCCAAAAACTTCACCCATACTATACTTGGCCTTGATACACCAGGTAATCTGTTTTCAACAAGAAATACAGTACATGATGAACCATTTGTCAAGCCATCAGTAACATCAATATTAACTGTAATGTCATATATCATTCCAATGGCTAGAGTTAGTTTTGTCATGAGATTTGCAGTTTTGCTAACATCATCTTGATTTTGCAATGATCTGAGTAGTCGGTCTTTCACAGACTTACTGTGGTCTTGGAGGACACTGTCAACAGCTTTTACAATAACTTTTTCACCAGGAAGTTGCTCTATAAGTTTATTGTTATATTCATCTACTTTTGCATTCATTGTGAAAAGATGGGGAGCATTGTGTGGATAATTTGGACTATTTTCAGCAATGATGCACCTGTGAATTATATCCAAGTCCTCAGAAGTCATCTCATTGTGACGAAGACGGTTCAAAAGCTGTGCAAATTCTAAATCATCCTTTTGTCGCATTACTTCATCTAACTCGAATAAGGTGAAGTTTTCTTTCCAAAGATTACATGCAAGTGCTTGGGCATTTTGTTTTAAATCTTGAAAAATCCAGCCATCCATAATTGGTTTCAGTTGAAAGAAATCTCCAACAGCAATAATACTGATGCCTCCAAACGGCCTCTTCAAACCAGTAAGAAGCTGAAGTCTGCCATTGATAAATTCCAACTTTGCATTGCCAACCATTGAAATTTCATCTATGATGACAACTGACAAATTTCTGTATTTAGTTCTAAATGTGTTGAGTTCATCACAATGCATATTTTGCTGCCTTTGGTTAATTTTCTGGTGAAATGCAGAAGCAATTGTCTGACCACCAATGTTAAACGCAGCTTTACCAGTGTATGCACAAAGAAGAATTCGTATATCGTCTGGATTTTCACCCTCCTTAGCACATAAATACCGATGTAAAGCTTGATAAAGCGCTTTAATTAACACTGACTTCCCAACTCCTGCACCTCCTGAAAGATATGCATGAATAGGTTCCTGTTTAGACTTGATCCATTGCATAACATGATTGAAGAATTCACGTTGCTTCAAATTTAAACTGGCTACAAGCTTTAAATACTCATCATCAGGTAATCTAACAGAACTCTGTTCATTTAATTGTCTTGTTGATGGAATTCCAACTTCATTTCCTATATCATACTCTCTCTGTTCAATTGGCCTTTCTGGATTAAAGTGAACGAATGTTTCAGAATCAACATTTCCTTCATATTCATCATCTGCGTCAGTTTGTTGAGCACCAGGAGCTAATTCATCATATGCTTCTGTCAAATCATCCTGCGCCATCTGTTCTGCCTGCTCAAGCACATCAGCATTGTGTTCATACTGTTTGATTTTCTGAGCCAAGAAAAATTTTTTCTGGTTAAATGACTGCTCAAAGCTCTGCTGTCCACACAGAAGATCAGAACATTCATTTCGCCATGGAGTGAACAGCATTAGTTTTTCTCTATAGTAATTTTCTGGGTTTGTCTTTAAGCTATAACGCACATATCTTATAACTCTTGGTGTTTTTCTGCGCTTGATTTTAATTCCATTTCTCAACACAACTAATGTGCTGTCTTCTTTAAATTCACCCTCAGTATCACTTCCACTATCTTCATTTTCTGACTGGTGCCTCTCATCATCATTTGTTTCCATTTCAGACAGCTCACTTATACTTTCCTTTGGGAAAACTACATCTAACTGTGACACATAGTCAGCTAAACACCAGTTTTCAAGTTGTTTTGGACGTTTTGCATATCTTTTGACTATGTTACTGCATTCTATGTCTGTGGAATTAGCATTCAACTTTTCAAGTTCTGAATCAGGTTTGACAAGTATTACACGGTCATCAACTGGAGATGTGTTTATGAACATTACATCTCTTGATGCTTTTGTAAGGGGCATTTGCAAAACTAGATATGCAGCTTCTTGTGCTCCAACTTCAACACTGTTAAGAAATTGATTTCCAATGTGTCTAACTTGTCTCTTAATGTCAAGATTGCCCTCTCTTGCTTCCTTAGCAGCTCTACTCAGCAGCTCACTCATTCCTCTTTGGGATTTACTTATGTATGAGACAATGTACATTGCACAAGCATATGGATCCAAAACATACTGAATATCAATGTTTGCTGCCCAAGCATGAAGAAGAGTACTGTTGTAAGCATTCACTCTCAAGTCACAGGGTTTACGTTTTAAAAATACCTTGGGTGTTCTCAAAGAACTTCTGATGCATTTTATATAATCATCTTCAGAAAGTTGTAGTACATTCTGCAAAAAGTCTTGGAAAGTGCAGCTTATGTCACATCCATTTTTAAAGTCATTCACTTTGTCTTGCATAGTCTTGTGCATTTTCTTGTATTTATCAATGTCACTGTCCAAAGGTTCTAATATCATAGTAGCTTGGAGTGGTGGAAGTGGAAATCCAAATCTACAAACAGCCTTTCCTTTTTTCTTGCATGTTTGTGAGTGTTTATGAACCTGCAATTCTGTCAAATTGTCTTCTGTATTCCTTTCACACTTCAAGTAGCTGTCAACAAATGCAGCAATTTCCTTGTTATCATTTTCTAAGTATTTTGGAGCATTTTCAATCCAAACAATCATGTGAACATGTGGTGATCCCCTCTGTTGAAATTCAACTCTATAGAAAAAGTCCTGTATCTTACCAATAGGATGATGATCACTCTTAAGCACAGTATTCAAAAAAGTCCGAAAACGATGATCAAAATACCTTGTGCATGTAATCGGATCTTTCTGAATTAACTTTGACTTTTCAGTCCATGTCATGCTCTCAATTTCAGAATCTGTGTACTGTTTGTCATCGTTTAAAACTCCTAATGCTCTGATCAGATCATTCCAACGTGTATCTGCAGCAGAAAAGGACATAAACCAAGTTGGTAGACCAAGCTGTCGTATCATTGCAAAAACGTCTTTCTTTCTTGTTTCAAGATAAGGAGGAGAATTTCTCAACTGTTTGAAAACATAAAATCCCTCATTGTGTCTAACAATGTCATTGATTTGATCAGGATTTCTTATTTCATTTGCAGTAAAGGTTTTCCCCTTTGTTTTGCACTTTCTAAGGGCTAAATTGCATTTGTCTGTTACCTGTTTTAGTTGAATCTTTTTCAATTTGAAAAACAAATTTGGTACCGACTGTGCAGCACGTCTATCAACACTTCGTAATTCCCACTTGGCAATATCAGCATATGAAACAGGTATTTGACGCTGATCGTTTTCTACCCTTCCTTTGCCACAAAATATTGTAGGAAATGACAAATACTCAGCCATTTGATCTTGATACAAACTAATTGGTCGCTGTCCCTCTCCTGGAGCAAATGTGAAGATCTGATTCATGTCATACGAGTCACTGTCTAGTAAAGTATCACGATTTCCATCCTTACCACTATCAACTTCACAGAATTCATCAGAGTCTGATTCATCTGATTGGTCATGCATTGCTGAATCTTGATTGGTGTGACCCTCTATAAACTCTCTCATTAATTCGCTTGCAGAATTGGTGACCTCAAGGAACCAGTTGTCATCTATGTTTATGTTTGAATTCTGATAATATTCACTGTTTTTCATTAACCAATGTAAAGCAATCAGAACCTTTGTAGGTCGGATATTTTCATGACAATAAGAGTGCTGAAAAGATAGTTTCCTTTTTAACTTCACAGGTATTGTAATATTTTCATCAAGTCTCCTGGGAAGACTGTTGATTGTTGGTTGAATGTCAACTGGCACGTTTACAACATTTCCTTTTACTGAATACTGCCCTCCTCTTGGTAATTCTCTTATCTGCATGAAGGGAATTCTTAAGGATACGAGTCTTTCTTCCAATGGTAACAGATTTAATTCACTTGGTTTTTGAAGCCATGTCATTCCATTTGCAATAGAGAGTTTTGGCGTTCGACTTTCTTTTAAACTTGAATTGCATGTGTTGCATATCCATTCCTGCCCATTTACAGACTTTGTATTAGTAAAATACTTCCTTTTGATTTCAGCATGCAACAAAACATTATCTACATTTGAAACACTTTCGTGAAACCATGTCTGTTGGCAACATGTGCATACAAACACAGGACCCAATCTTACATTGTTGTGAAAATTGTCAACACACTCAATTGCATCAACTCCAAATTTACTTTTTCTGTATCTTTGTTTTTCAGTTTCAATATAGTCCGAATTCCCCCGTGAGTGTGCTTTTGATTGTTTTGCAGCAATATTTTCTGATGATCTATACTCTTCATTTTTTCTCTTTTCTTTCATCTTCAATCTTTCTTTTTCTAACTGGTTAGAATTTTGTCTCATTTCTTTTTTCTTCTTTAAATCTCTTGTTTGCTCATCATGCCTATACTCTGCATCTTGTCTCTTGTTTCTTTTACTGTCCCTTTCCCTGTCTTTAAACTCTGGATCTTTTCTCTTGTTTTTCTTACTGTCCCTTTCCCTGTCTTTAAACTCTGGATCCTGTCTCTTGTTTCTCTTACTGTCCCTTTCCCTGTCTTTAAACTCTGGATCTTTTCTCTTGTTTTTCTTACTGTCCCTTTCCCAGTCTTTAAACTCTGGATCTTGTCTTTTGTTCCTCATACTGTCCCTTTCCTTTTCTTTGAACTCTGGTTCCTGTCTCTTGTTCCTCATACTGTCCCTTTCCTTCTCTTTAAACTCTGGATCCTGTCTCTTGTTTCTCTTACTGTTCCTTTCCCTGTCTTTAAACTCTGGATCTTGTCTCTTGTTTCTCATACTGTCCCTTTCCTTTTCTATGAACTCTGGTTCCTGTCTCTTGTTTCTCATACTGTCCCTTTCCTTCTCTTTAAACTCTGGATCCTGTCTCTTGTTTCTCTTACTGTTCCTTTCCCTGTCTTTAAACTCTGGATCTTGTCTCTTGTTTCTCATACTGTCCCTTTCCTTTTCTATGAACTCTGGATCTTGTCTCTTGTTTCTCATACTGTCCCTTTCCTTTTCTATGAACTCTGGATCCTGTCTTTTGTTTCTCATACTGTTCCTTTCCTTCTCTTTAAACTCTGGATCTTGTCTCTTGTTTCTCTTACTGTCCCTCTCTTTTCCTTTAAACTCTGCATCTTGTCGTTTGTTTCTTTTACGGTCTCTTTCATTGTCTTTAAACTCTGGATCCTGTCTCTTGTTTCTCTTTCTGTCCCTTTCCCTTTCTTTAAACTCTGGATCTTGTCTTTTGTTTCTTTTACTGTCCCTTTCCTTTTGTTTGAACTCTGATTCCTGTCTCTTGTTTCTCATATATTCTCTCATGTAATCCTTTTTATCTTTCTTTATCGCTGTTGTTTTTAAGTGACCAGTATTGGTACCAGCAGATTGTTTGTTTGTGAGAGCAGTTGTTGTTAACTGATCTAATCTACAATATTGATGTGTACTTTGATCATTACTAGGGAAGCTATGAATAAGTGTGCGAAAGGCAACAGGCATCACTTCAAACTCAGTTGCAAATTCAATGTGCATACTTTCATACATTGCATACAGAAATCCTAACAAATCATCTAAGCAGCAACTGTGTCTCATCAGAGACTTTCCATCACATTCAGACAAACCATTTTCCCCATGAGAATGCGAGTCAAAAAAATAAAAATCATTGTCTGAAGCTTTGTACAGTGCTGAACATATCGAGCCAATCATTATTAATACATATCTAGATAACCCCAATGCTTGTTGCAGACATTCATGTAGAGTTTGAATTTGATTTCTCTTATCATCTGTAACTAATAAACCAAACAATGTATCAAACTTGTCAACAATGTGATGATTTTCACCAGAATCAATATGAAGTGGTAGTTCATCAAACATCAGTAACCTACTTTTAAAATTTCCAGCACTCTGGAGATTCTTCACAGCTGTGTTGTACAAATTATCTCCCTTGAGCAGAGTCTGATCTAAAAAGGAACTAGTAAATGAAAAATTTTCATATGAATTTGACAACATCATAAGTGAATTGCATGTACACTGATTACCTCTTGAAAATGATGAAAACCTCATGCTTCCCTGATGGAAGGATCCAAACACGAGATTATCTGAATTCTGATGCATACAATTACCTTGCAGTGCATGTGTTGTTTCATTTGGTATATTGTTCATTGTAAACGGAGTAATATTCTGAGTTGTAATCTGAGATATATTCTGAGTAAGCAACTGAGAGGAATTCAGAGTAATCATTTGAGGCAACTTTTGAGGCAACATTTGAGCCAGAGGCAACATTTGAGGCATAGTTTGAGCCAGAGGCAACATTTGAGGTATAGTTTGAGCCAGAGGCAACACTTGAGGCATAGTTTCAGTCAAAGTGGTCTCAGGGAGAGCCGCAGAGACCACTGTCACAGGGGTGGTAGAGATCACCCCTGCCGGTACAGATGTCATAGGTGTTAGGACGTGGCCTACACCCAGAGGCACAGATGGTTGGACGTGGCCAACATCTGTGGGGTACTTGTCACCCACATCTGCCTTACAAGATTTCGTCTTCTTCACAGCAGCTTTCTTCCAGCTCTTCTTCCTAGGCATTCTGTGATCTACAAAAAACATAACAATGTTATAATCTATAGTATATAATAAGGATCAGCATAGCCTACACATGATACTAACACACATTCTCGAATTCATAATGCTGCCATCACTGACAATTTCAGATTTGAGAGCAGTTGTTCGAAACTACATTGCAGATACTTTTAAAAATATATACTTACCGGGGGTACTTTAAGTTTGTAGCACAAATCAAATTAAAGAAAGCAGAAAGTTGAAAAAATTTAAAACCTGAAAGTTAAATTCAAAATCACATGCAAAACATATGACAACATTCATTTAAAGAGGTCACTTGTGTTGCACAGTGGTTAAAGGCACACACTAAGGAGTTTATCCTTAGTTCGCTGGTTCGAATCCCACTGTGGGATGTGGAGACTGATCGCTTGGACGAGACCCTTTAAACAGAGCTCCTGTGTCTCTGTAGGTGCTGGAATGAAAAAGATCCCTCACTGCTCAATTGCCCTGAGTGCCAAGTATTGGACAAAAATTTGTAGATCTCCACTTGCAAGTGGTGGCATCTCATACGAATGAAAAATTCAGAGGGTTGTTAAATAACATACAATCAATCATTTTATGAGAAACGCAAGTTATATGCAATTTGTAAACCATTTTCACACAAGACTTACCTTGAACATGTGACACACATTTAAGAAATTATATGTACCATATAAATGTATACAAAATATACTGGCATAGCTTTTGTGCAATAAGTCCAAATTACATACCGTGTAGCGGGTTATTTTAGTGGGGTGCTAATTTTAGCTTATTTTGGCATTTTGATGGTAGTCCACTAAAATTTTAATCGCTAAAAACAAAATATACTGGCATAGCTTTTGTGCAATAAGTCCAAATTACATACCGTGTAGCGGGTTATTTTAGTGGGGTGCTAATTTTAGCTTATTTTGGCATTTTGATGGTAGTCCGCTAAAATTTTAATCGCTAAAAATAGTCAATACTCATCTTAGTGTTAATCTGCAAACCGCTGAAACTCTGTCAGCTAAAATAAATTACACCAATTTATTGGCATACCTTTGAGCATGCATAACACCAAATTTTACACCCGCCAAAAAAACTTGCTATATGGTACCTAACCATTGTGGTATTCCATAAAAATTTTCTTTTATCATGTTTATCGAGAACTGTGTGTACATTGGTATTGTATTTAACCTGCAGTCAAAATTATAAAAGCAACCCTTTAAGCCATTTCATTTTTTTCTCCCTTATGCCACTACATGTATCTTTATTTTTTCATAACTCGTATCTAAAATTACAGTCTGGATTCTTAAAATTTCCTATTTTGGTCAAAACCTTTTATTCTGCCATTTCCTCTAAATATTCCTATAACATGTTTTATAATTTGCTAGCATTTAATACCTTGAAATTTCTTTTGAAAAAGATTGATTAAAATCAATTCCTTTGAATTACATCATTTTTATCATCATAAAGTCTGCAAGTTTTGGAAGTATATATAGTTTTCTTGTCCACAAAAACTTTAACCTTGCTTATAACCTTTGATTGGCTCCTCATCCACTATGGCTTTCACATTTCACAGGTGTATTTCTTGTGATAAGACTTTCCAACTTTCAATTATTAAAAGAAAAATTAATAAACATTTATCATTATGAATAAGTTTAACTTTCCAGTGTTTATGTTATTTGAATTAAAAATTTCAATTATAATTCATTATTTATCAATTATGCCCAGCTAATTATTACCGATAATTGATTCTAATTATTTCCGATTTCCCATCACTAGAACTTGAATCAGACTGCTAATTAAATAAACCACATTATTATTATTCTACTTTTATATAGCACCTTATGTAAATATGTTATTACCCTGAAGCACCTTACATGTATAAAACAAGTACCAGGGGCGGATACAGGATTTGTGGTTAGGGGGGGGGGGGGGGGCGTGGATAATTCTGTTGAGGCAAGAGGTCTGGGGGCCGCCTTAAGGCCCTTAGTAGGTCCAGGGCGAAGCCCTGGTGGAGGCCCAGGGGGCAAAGCCCCCGGAAGCTCTTGGGTTTTCATGTATTTTAAAGTAAAATCAGGCACATTAATAGTGCATATTTTTCAATTATTTTTGTTAAAAGTATATAGCATATAGGTGGGGGCCCAGCTCCCGGAAGCTCCTGGGTTTTATTGTATTTTAGAGTAAAACCAGGCACATATTAACCAGTGCATATTTTTCAATTTATTTTTGTTAAAAGTATATAGCATATAGGTGGGGGTCCAGGGGGCGAAGCCCCCTGAAGCTCCTCGGTTTTCGTGTATTTTAGAGTAAAACCAGTGCCGCACAATAATAGTGCATATTTTTCAATTATTTTTGGTATAAGTAAATAGCATGTAGGTCCAGATGTTTGAAAAATAAATGTTTTGAATATTTCACATTTCTCATTGTATTGTAACACATGTCACTATATAATAAACGATTTACTTACTCATAATGGTATTGGTTAGTGATGTATCAAAGTACGACGTGTTTAATACTTGTCATGTCATACTTTGAGTAGTAGGGGCGCAGCCCCCGGAAGCTCCTGGATTTTTGTGTATTTTAAGAATAAAACCAGGCAGAATAACACTTATTTGATTAGTTTTGTATCAAAATGTGGCATTATAAGTATTAGTCACATCATACTTTGAAAATTTTAGGGGGGGCGTGCGCCCCCCACGCCCCCCATAAATCCGCCAGTGAGTACAATATAAAACAAAGAACAAGTGCAATATAAAAGGCAGAATTGTAAAATCATGAAAATGACACCTTTCTCCTATTAATTTTTTTTTAAATAAAAAATACCCAAAAACAATAATGAACTGCAAGTAGATCTATAGTCTTTTTATTGTACTGTTGTCTTTTTTAAGCATTTTACGCACACTACTAATAATGTCTATGCTTTTTTTTAGCCAATTGTCAGGAACCTGTGTAGGCGATATTCTTCATCTCTGCGATTGACACAAAATCACAATTTATGTAGGAGTTTCCTTTCTGCAAACTTCGACAAACACTTCGTACTGCTGCTAAAGTACTTTCATTAATAATAAGTTATCCTTTATAAATATGTCCTGATGACAGGTGTACCTATATGCGAGAGTTGTCACTGTAGACGACTCACATTTACAAAAGTTATTCCCCTTTGTGGGAACTATCCGGGGTCAACCAGCGTAAAGCACTGTTTTCCCTCTATAACCTTACCAACTTTATAGATCAGTATCTTACTTCTACTCTTAGTAATTAAATCTGCATGAATATGATCATAATTTACCTTACCCCATACTCTGGCAATACAGGTACAGATCCAAATTGTTCGATAACGTTTGAAAATTAAAAATATTAACAAGTAACTTAAAAAGGACAAAGACAGTGATTCATTTTGCCCTGCGTATTGCGTAATTTACGCATTAAATTCATTAAATACCCATTGGTTTTTGTCCAGTGCGTCCCGAATACGCATAAGTGATAACCCGCATAAAATAGAATCGAAGTTTCCAGTTTCTATTTTTATCGTTCATTCTGTTTTTCGAAACAACTGCAACACGTTTTAGCATGCTTCATATTTCATTTGTCTTCTATAAATCATTTAAACAAAAGGCTTAATGTATGAGATACGGTAAAATTACATTTAACAAGTGTTTTTAATTGTTTAATATGTCGTAATTAACACGCGCTAAGCCGCTGACACAGTATACGAAAGCTGGTCATAAACCGTCCCGATTTTTAACAAAGAAAATATTAATAATCAAAGCAAATTATAAGGACAGTGAAAAATCAGTGATCTAACTGTAAAAACATTGCTTTGGAGTTGGTAGACACTTAATTGCCTGGAGGGGTGTTGGGAGATAATTATCAAGTGACCAGCGCACGTGTTTAAAACATTGGCTTCCTTTCATTGGTACGTTGATAGGGGGTTTATGTTGCAGTGAATTTTCACTGAGTTATTTACAACCTAAAATATTTTTTTATTATTGTATTAAAAAAAAAGACATTACTTTGTCTGATTATTACGGAAGGAGTGAACGTCTAAAAATAACATCGGTAATGGCGGCCTACACGGAGAGTCGGGGAGACAATAAACATGCAGCTCAAATTAATTTTAACTTGCTTTTTCATGTAATTATAGTATCAAAAGGTTATGAAAATGACATTTTTAACAAGCATACATGTACTTTCCAACAATAAATTCAGAAGTTTATATTAAAATATGGCGATAAACAAAAGAAGTTACACATGTCTCTATATGTAATAATACGGTATGTACATATGATAGCCATGTTTCACCTGAAAGAAAAGCATATGAAAATCCCATTTTCATGTAAAGTATGCGCTCCTTTCTTACAGAAATTTATTTTAGGAAAAAGTGCGTATTATATTCCGCCAAATATGGTAACTGAAGAAAAAAACTTGGCTTGATATCACATTCATAGTTGTTAAAATTCTGACCCATTGATTTTGAGTTCTGACCCATTGCTTTCTGACAGAGGGGTACACTGTACCCATTCATTCAATTTTCAAAATGAATCACTGCAAAGACAGTGGGAAAACGAGCGTTACGCCGACAACGGGACATAATTCTTAGAAATGTAAAAAAAATCGTCTATTTATATTAATTATGCAATGACAAACTATTAGTCTATTACGCTTCCTTCTACTAAGTAAATCTAAAAAAAAAAAATCTTCTCAATCTTTTTTAACACTAGCAAAATGTAGCAGTGCCTAAATGGACTTGTTTTTCTCCATGTGACTTTCTCCGAAGGAGACTTCAACTGCGCAATACGATCGCTGTGCCTAAACACTGCATATATGCTGCATGAACAAATATACGCAAGGTAGTAATTATTCAGCTAAATCCTTTACTCTTCAAACCTTACAGAATGAAAACAACAATCAGCAATGAACACTTTTGTTTCAGATCAAAATTCGGTTACTTCTTCACCGTCCACATCAAAAATGGCTGAAGGAGTGAGCCTCGTTTTCATTTATTATGTACACCGCGCCCGATCGAAAAAAAAATAAACAAAGGTAAACCTAATCCGTTATCATTTCGTACGGGCACAAACTAGACAAAATTGAATGCGCACTAAATAAGGTTGCTTGCATATTAATGTAACTAATCATGGCTCTGTTGCTTATGAGATCTAGAGAAGAAGATTTTTAAATTTTAAAGGTTTTCTGATGTATTCTTATTTAAAATTTACTCATCCATTACGGACCAACCCTTACCCCAGGGGTCATGATTTGAACAAACTTGAATCTACACCACCTGAGGATACTTCACTATGAGTCTAATCTTTCCTGGCCCAGTGGTTCTTGAGAAGAAGATTTTTAAAATACATCATTACTTTTTCACAAATTCCTAATTATCTCCCCTTGAAAGGGAGCATGGCCCCTCATTTGAACAAACCTGAATCCCCTTCACCTAAGGATGCTTTATTGCAAGTTTGGTTGAAATTGGCCCAGTGGTTCTTGAGAAGAAGATGAAAATGTGAAAAGTTTACGACGACGACGACAACAACAACGACAACAACGACAACAACGACGACGACGACAGACAACGGACAGATTGTGATCAGAAAAGCTCACTTGAGCCTTTGGCTCAGGTGAGCTAATAAGGTCATGGGATTCACGGAGCAATCACTTGACGTAAGGCGACGTGACAACCAGATTTCAACCCGTTAAACTTTGTCGCAGTTCTATAAAACTTTCATTTCTTCAGATATTTCTTATCTTTTTTCTACCTTAACATTAAATATCTATATCAAGACATGTTAATTTTCTTCTATAATGTCTTTTGTACTGATTCGGATATTATTGAGATCTTTAAAAAAGTAAATGCAGTTAATCGATCAGGTATGGAAACTATGCAAAACCATATAGGCGCAACACAACGTCCTTGCGATACGGGGGTATTGAAGTATCGATGGAGTTAATAATTCAAAATGTTAATCCTTCAATTCTTTTGAAGTACAACCACTTGAAAACTTGTCCTTTGTAGGTGTAGGAAATTCCCGGCAGCATCTTGAACATTTTAATCTCTTTTTAGACATTTTTCAGTCTGCATATACAATTTTTACGTAGTGCAGTGCTCCATAACGCTCAATGACGTTCCGATTTTTGGCTGTGTTTTTACGTGTTGATAATTTATTTAAACGGCTATAAAACAGTCATACACCCTTCAATTTAGTTCAAAATTTCTCCCAGTGACGTTTCATGAATACTTTAGCGGCAGGTAAAATATCATAAATCTCTTTGCTCTACAATTGTACAATTTTTAATTTTAATAAAGAGTCTTTGTGATGTAAACGTGCCAGAATGTAGCATGCTCCGTGAAGCAAGTTTTATCAAAATAAAAAAGCTGTATATTTTTCAATAATCACCGGAGAGCACCAAATTCTTGTATATTTATTGGAAAAAAGAAAAAGATTTTATCTGGAAAGTTTGACCGGTTTCGTTGAAATAGCGCGCTCACAGTAGAACTTGTCCGCGAACTTTTCTAACACCCCTCGTATACCTTTACTTTACTCTGTGACAAATAGTTTGAAGAATGTCCAGTTATTAAACTCGTTTGAAAAAAACTCTAACATTGGCCTACTTTCAAATTTCACAATTGTTTTCCAGTGAGTAGTATTTAACAGAATTTCTGATAATCAATGTTGAATTTCTTTGATACATGTGCATTCACTTACATTTATACATGATAGTACCATTTGTTTATATATATATATTTGTATGTAAATTATTATTTTTGTATGCATGGATATGTGTAACAAAAAGTGTATGTTTATATATACTATACCTACATATATTTGTATGTAAATTATCATTTTTGTATGCATGGATATGTGTAACAGTAGGTGTATGTTTGTGTATGTGGGTATGCATATGTCAAATATCTATTGAACTAACTCCAAGAGATTAGTTTGCATTAAGTTTATAATTATATGCTAAGTACTTATTAATTGAAATTACTATTTCTGTTAATACTTAAATGATTTTTTTTTTGGAATGACCATCTTCAATACTTAGGGTACAGGTTTGCCAGTCTGGCTGTGTAGAGGTATCATCCCCTGGTGCCCTTTGTATTCAAGATGCACTAGTTTTATATTAGAGTACTGCCATTACTACAAATTTTTTTTTTTTTTTTTTTTTAAATTTACCTTATATCTATCATTTTTATTTAATTGTGTTTTCTTTTATCATTCTATGGTTTCTATGCTTTTGATCCAGTGTGGTGATGCACTTCTCAATGTCAAACTTAATCACTAGTCATGTTACATTATCTTTAATATAGAATTGTAATCAATGTTATCATTTTGTAATAATTGTTCATGCCCCCCGTGGGCCCTTGATTGGTGAATAAACATATTTGAATTTGAATTTGAATTATAGTAAATATAAAACTAACGATTATATGCCGATAGTCCGAAAAATAAAAACGTCAGAATCGGCGCCATAACGAAAGCTGGGAATTTCACCGCCTCCACCCGAAGTTGATTTTCTATACTTGGGAATCGAATTAGATGCAGAAATCACACTTTATCAATGACACAATGCTCTTAGAACTCACCAATATCGATGAAAAGAATTTACCACTCCATATTCCTCATCCGAAGTTGCCAGATTTTAAAATGCACGAAATGAAAACAAATCTCGACAGTCAAATAAAATGATTTCATCGGATTATATTATTTCATAAACGAACCATAAAAACGGTGTTGGTGAGTACTAAAGGAATTGCACTATTGATAAAATGTGAATTCAGCATTTAATTTGGTTAGCAAGTATCAACCGCCTCCGGTTGGAGGCGGCGAATTCCCAGTTTTAGTAATGGCGCCGGTTCTGACGTTTTCCTGGCATGTCAAATATCAAAATCGTAAAAAAGCCAGGAAAACGTCAGATTTTTCGGACTAATATGCCGATAGATTAATTCCATGTACTCCATTGATTTAATACAGTTTTTCCTTTCTAGACATGTACATACACACTCTGCAGCTTGCTGGTCTAGGTTGGAATAGACCACAATGCAGTTGTTTTAAAGTAGTCCGATCCTCAGGTTCTGATTGTTCAAAAATTATATCCCTGAATTTGCAAAATCATTTGTTTTACCAATGGCATTTTTTCAATGTCTGTGATTCATATAAACAATATTTTGAGAAAAAAAATATGGAAAGGTGTGCTTATCCATGCATTCGAAGGTTGCATGTTTTGATATTTATACAATTTTTAATTTCTTTTATTCCCTTCATTTTCTTGTTTTACATTGTAAATTATCTTGTGCTGTCATATTGGAAAACATCTTTCAGATCACCTGTTATTTTCTATCATGCTAATAAGTATTGACATGTAAGACTTTTGACCCCCCCCCCCTTCTCCCCAGGAAAAAATAATAAATTGTCATTTTTCTTTCTTTTTTATCGGGCATAATGTCGTCTTTTTACAATACAGGATTCCAACTGCAAAGCGTCAATGAACCTATGAAAAATTAAAAATTGTTATACGAAAAAGAATATGTAAAGCTTAATCTGAGATTTTTGTCGGAGTTTATTTTAAAATATGAAAGAGCTAGCCTTCCTGGTAAAGTATTGGATATCCTGCATGCATATCCAGAAAGAATTAAACTCTGTTATACTTTTACTGCGAAATTTTTATTTCCAACTACAAGGCAAAGGCAGTACTCTTTACACGTTATTATATATTATCAATTATTTCTTGTGTATGTAAGTTCGAATGTTAGTTTCAATACAGAAATTAATGCTTTCTCTCTCTCTCTCTCTCAAACATACACATTGTAATATGTAAAATATCTGATAAAGATGAATTGCGCCTATAGTATATGATGTTTATACCCCCCGCTTGAAAAGTGGGAGGGTATATAGTAATCGTTAATTCCGTCCGTCCGTCTGTACGTCCGTCCGTCCGTCCGTCCGTCCGTCTGTTACGCTTTGGGGTACCCATGTCTTATCCGCAACTCCTCTAATACCACTGAATGAAATTTGATGAAACTTTCACAGAATCTTTATTACACATTGCCATTGTGCACCGGGTACCTGTAAAGTGCGAAACGAAATAGAAACGAAACGAACTGAAACGAAACGAAATCTGCCGAAACGAAACGAAATCTACCGAAACGAAACGAAACCTACCGAAACGAAACGAAATCAAAACGAAACCTGCCGAAACGAAACGAAACAAAACTATCAAAATGTTTTTTTTTTCTTTTTGTAAATCAAGGTATATGTATATAATTATAAATGTGTAACTACATGTGGACTTTTTTTTTACTTCAAATAAAATTCATATACTTCAAGCACTTGTTAATATAAAATTTAATTACCGATAAATTATGCTCCCTTCTCAGTCTAATGATGCATTTACATGTTTGCAAGCTGCAAATATACACGAGCGTACTATGAATGTATAGTTTCAATATGTGTATTATTTTCTAATTTTTATATATCTTAACTCTTATTTTCAGTCCTTATTTATCTAGATTCAACATATCTATCAACATTGATGTGTTATACATGTAAAGGCTCGTTTATGCACGGGTCGAAATAAAGTCACTGTACTGTTGTATTGCGAATGTCCTAAAACATAGGATAAACCAGAGACTTAGAGTATTTAGTATTCCATTCCAAGGTGTCTGGTTTTTTGTTCAATCAGATTATACATGTAACTCCAACCGGAATCTTGTGTATCCTTTGTACACGTACATACGGTCCTATTTCTATCGAGGTAATTTTGGAGGAGGAAAGGAGTGGTTTGCAATAAAGAGGCTCGACCATAGACGTCTTAAACGATTTAACTGACTAGTAAAAAGTCTCTCTAAGCGAACGATGTCACTTTTAAGTAGGTAAATTATTCAGTAAGATATCAACAAAATATGACATAGGTGTCGGAAGCGGCGGGGAGGGGGGGGGGGGTTAGCCTCAATCCCCACTATCTTGCAAAGATCTATATATATTACATAGGCATTGAAAACTGGGTTTACCTTTTTTGTTGGTTAAGCCCCCCCCCCCTTACTTTCAATTTCCTTCCGACGCCTATGTAGGAACTTGAAGCGAAACAATTGCCTGTGGTGCTTGAACTATATAAATTTCATATGAAGTGAAAATAGACCATATAAACATTCTGAAAGGTTTGTTTCGTTTCGTTTCGGCAGGTTTCGTTTTGATTTCGTTTCGTTTCGTCTTGATTTCGTTTCGTTTCGGTAGGTTTCGTTTCGTTTCGGTAGATTTCGTTTCGTTTCGGCAGATTTCGTTTCGTTTCAGTTCGTTTCGTTTCGTTTCGTTTCTATTTCGTTTCGCACTTTACAGGTACCCATTGTGCACCTCCTATTTTACTTTTTGATCCGACACATATTTTGAGTTTCCCGGCCACAGGAAAACATGGACTTTTTCACCAGTTATAACCATATGGGAGGCGGGGGGTATCATTTAGTGAGCTCATCGCTCACAGTACCTCTAGTTGAATGTTGAATTTACTAAGTGGGACAGGTACAGTGTTATATTATTATGTATGTAACTCAATCCACTTGGACATAACGTGGAACTAACTCAGAAGGATTTGTAACGGATATTTGATATCCTCTTTACACTGCACATCAAAAGACTTTTAAAGATTTCTTTTTATTGTAATAATGCATTTTATTGAACTGAAGTAGATCTACACCACTGCAATCTCTGCACATTATGTACAAAGCACAATGATTATTTACACCTCTAGAATTTTCAATTTTAATTCGGTGGGGCGTCAGGCCAGTTGAGCACTAACTGCCACCGTGCGCCACAAATTGTGCCTCCGAAATCTCTTGATAGCGATTCCGCACGAAGCCCTCACGGGCTCCATGTGTCACTCACGACAAAGGCCCTTTTAGTAACTTTCCTTTGAAGAAGTGGGGTGGCCAAAAATTAATTTTACACTTTTCAAGTGTTTTTTCTAAGAGACTATAATTTTTTGGCTTAATTAGAAAAATAGATTAGAGAAATCTATTGGAAAAAAATATATATGGATTGATTATATTAAACGAAAATCGAAAGTCTGAAATTATAAAAGATATAATATATTGTTTTCGATTTTAATTTTTTATTCTGAAACACAAGGGAGAGAATTTTTTGTTCACGCTGAAAAAAAATATCGGGTTCGAGATACACATTCGACAGGAAGTTTACAACAAGAACTCGCACGTTGGTTGTTGGAATTTGTTTAGTTTGGAATGTTCAAGAATATTAGATGCTAAACATGAATTCGGATGGTACGCAAGTCTTACTGTCTGTCGAAGCAGAAGCTTATGTGGAACATCTGGTGAAATTCGGGATAAAAGATGTCGGTGGAAGAGAGTAAGTTGAAAACAACCAGCGTTGTCATAGACGCCGATCATATTTTTTTGTTCTCACTAAATCAGTATATTTTGTAGTACCGGTTTTGAATCCAGTTTTTATGGTTTTAAGGCCAAGGCCCCATTTATCCTTTGCATTTTGGAAAAATATTAACATTTGGTCGATATTGGAAAGAATATCATACTAATCATTTTCCCAAATTACTATGCCCCAACAGTTTATTTTTGTTCTTTAGACCCTAATTCTTTTTTAAAAATACTTTCACACAATTAGCCTAGTATTTTATGCAAAATTAATAGATTTTAAACTCTATTCCTGAAATACATGTTACAGTGTTTGGACATTTATTACCCAATACGTTTAATTTTGTTTTTATTGTCTTCTGGAATTTTCTTTAGTTTATGAAATTTGGGAAAATCATAGTTCATACATTGTATTTACCATTGGGAATTGAACAGATACAGCCGCCTACAATCCCTTAAAACTGGAATCTTAGGCTTTAAGCCACATCCTGTTTGGTAACATTTCTTTTTTTTCTGAAACATTTTGCACTGTTCTCTTTTCTTGGAACGGATGTGTGTGATCCATGAGATTGCACTGTGACATGGATTCTTTAGTAAACATGCATCCCCTCTTAGCTTAAGGTCAGTAAGATTCCTCAAAACTGAAAATTTTTACACTGATGTTAATACAAAACTGAAATATCATATAATTTTAGTTTCGACAAACCCGTAGAGATTATCATTTTTGGTGATCATATGATTAATAAAACTTCATTTGCCGCTTGGTGACATAAGATTATCAGCATTCTGAATATTGTATATCTTACAGATGGGGTAGACAACATGAAAACATGGAAAAACTGAACATGCAGGCAGTAGTCAATGCAACAGCTCAGGAAGATGAATTCATCAAGGATTTTCTTATCTCTTGTGGCAAAGTAATTAGTCAGGCATTATGTTTACATCAAGAACCCTAAACCATGCAGTATGAATTTTAAACTGGAAAGTGTGAAAACTGAGTACATGTGTTATGCATTTATATGATTGTTACTGTTAATAACAGAACTATTTTAAAAATACAGTGTAAAAACTTCAAACAAATTCTGACCAAAACCCAAGAAAGTTGTATAAATTTCAAACCTTTTATGAATTATAGAAACTTAAACTCAGTTACAGTAGCTTTGCATGGCTTATCTTCTGTGCTATACATATTGAAATATGAACAGATAGATTAGCATATCAATTCATCAGATTGTAGCTGTTGATCACGAGCTTTAGATTAGAGTATCACCAAATAATCACATAAAGATGAAAGGAAATTTTATACCGTATGTCGGTAAAAATCACAAGTTTTTGCGATGGATATTTACATACAGAGAATGAAAAGAAAAATAAAAAAAATTTTCCATAATTTTTCCTCCGCTTGTTGATCTGGTATAGTTTGACTTTTGGCTGCCTCTCAATCTTTTAATATGAACATTTCTTTTTGTAGGTAGATGTAGTTGTCCATGATCTGATATTAACAGAGGTTTGGAAAGAAAAGATTTTCCCAGAGCTTGTTGACATGAACTTCAATCCAAAGACAACATTCCCCCTATATATGGTGGTATGTCTAGCATGAAATTCTTTGTCAGCTTTGAGGAATACAATTTTTAAAGAATCTTGCTTTCTTTACATAAGAACTGGATTCTGACATGTTTAAGGATAATGGACAATATATCCTTCAATTTTAGGTTTTTAATTAAGGTTATCTTTATGAGCAAGAAAAACTTTCTTCAATATTTTGTAGCTTTATCATGAAGCGACAGTTGTGAATCTGTTGGAGACTACTATGTTTTACCGTGAGACTTGTGAAGCGGCAGAAGATTGTACACCCGATCTGATAGACTACTGCTATAGAAGGCTAACACAGCTAGTGGCTAGGTATGTATTCCAGATAGATTACTGCTATAGAAGACTAACACAGTTAGTGGCTAGTTATGTATACCTGATAGACAACTGCTATAGAATACTAACACAACTAGTGGCTAGGTATGTATAGCTGAAAGACTACTGCTATAAAATCCTAACACAGCTATACAAAGCTAAACAGCCAGTGGCTAGGTATGTATACCATGTATACCTGATAGACTACTGCTGTAGAAGGCTAACACAGCTATACAAAGCTAAAACAGCTAGTGGCTAGGCATGTATACCTGATAGACAACTGCTACAGAAGACTAACACAGCTAGTGGCTAGGTCCGTATACCTGACAGACTACTGCTATAGAATACTAACACAACTAGTGGCTAGGTATGTATAGCTGAAAGACTACTGCTATAAAATCCTAACACAGCTATACAAAGCTAAACAGCCAGTGGCTAGGTATGTATACCATGTATACCTGATAGACTACTGCTGTAGAAGGCTAACACAGCTATACAAAGCTAAAACAGCTAGTGGCTAGGCATGTATACCTGATAGACAACTGCTACAGAAGACTAACACAGCTAGTGGCTAGGTATGTATACCTGATAGACAACTGCCATAGAAGGCTAACACAGCTAGTGGCTAGGTCTGTATACCTGATAGACAACTGCCATAGAAGGCTAACACAGCTAGTGGCTAGGTCTGTATACCTGACAGACTACTGCTATAGTAGGCTAAAACAGCTAGTGGCTAGGTCTGTATACCTGACAGACTACTGCCATAGAAGGCTAACACAGCTAGTGGCTAGGTATGTATACCTGATAGACAACTGCCATAGAAGGCTAACACAGCTAGTGGCTAGGTATGTATTCCAGATAGATTACTGCTATAGAAGACTAACACAGTTAGTGGCTAGTTATGTATACCTGATAGACAACTGCTATAGAATACTAACACAACTAGTGGCTAGGTATGTATAGCTGAAAGACTACTGCTATAAAATCCTAACACAGCTATACAAAGCTATACAGCCAGTGGCTAGGTATGTATACCATGTATACCTGATAGACTACTGCTGTAGAAGGCTAACACAGCTATACAAAGCTAAAACAGCTAGTGGCTAGGCATGTATACCTGATAGACAACTGCTACAGAAGACTAACACAGCTAGTGGCTAGGTCCGTATACCTGACAGACTACTGCTATAGAATACTAACACAACTAGTGGCTAGGTATGTATAGCTGAAAGACTACTGCTATAAAATCCTAACACAGCTATACAAAGCTAAACAGCCAGTGGCTAGGTATGTATACCATGTATACCTGATAGACTACTGCTGTAGAAGGCTAACACAACTATACAAAGCTAAAACAGCTAGTGGCTAGGCATGTATACCTGATAGACAACAGCTACAGAAGACTAACACAGCTAGTGGCTAGGTATGTATACCTGATAGACAACTGCCATAGAAGGCTAACACAGCTAGTGGCTAGGTCTGTATACCTGATAGACAACTGCCATAGAAGGCTAACACAGCTAGTGGCTAGGTCTGTATACCTGACAGACTACTGCTATAGTAGGCTAAAACAGCTAGTGGCTAGGTCTGTATACCTGACAGACTACTGCCATAGAAGGCTAACACAGCTAGTGGCTAGGTCTGTATACCTGACAGACTACTGCCATAGAAGACTAACACAGCTAGTGGCTAGGTATGTATACCTGACAGACTACTGCCATAGAAGGCTAACACAGCTAGTGGCTAGGTCTGTATACCTGACAGACTACTGCTATAGAAGACTAACACAGCTAGTGGCTAGGTATGTATACCTGACAGACTACTGCCATAGAAGGCTAAAACAGCTAGTGGCTAGGTCTGTATACCTGACAGACTACTGCCATAGAAGGCTAACACAGCTAGTGGCTAGGTCTGTATACCTGACAGACTACTGCCATAGAAGGCTAACACAGCTAGTGGCTAGGTCTGTATACCTGACAGACTACTGCTATAGAAGGCTAACACAGCTAGTGGCTAGGTATGTATACCTGACAGACTACTGCCATAGAAGGCTAACACAGCTAGTGGCTAGGTCTGTATACCTGATAGACAACTGCCATAGAAGGCTAAAACAGCTAGTGGCTAGGTCTGTATACCTGACAGACTACTGCCATAGAAGACTAAAACAGCTAGTGGCTAGGTCTGTATACCTGACAGACTACTGCCATAGAAGGCTAACACAGCTAGTGGCTAGGTCTGTATACCTGACAGACTACTGCTATAGAAGGCTAACACAGCTAGTGGCTAGGTATGTATACCTGACAGACTACTGCCATAGAAGGCTAAAACAGCTAGTGGCTAGGTCTGTATACCTGACAGACAACTGCCATAGAAGGCTGAATCTAACTTTATCTTACCAATGTCTTTCTCAGTCTAACCTTCAGAAAGAAATTCATGTTCAACAGACCTAATGATAAATCTCTTCTTTTTTTTTTCATTTTGTTTAGGTCTGAGAGTGTAGAAGATGATGAGGATGAACCTAATGACCCCACACTATCAGCAGAAACTCACGGTGGTAATATGGAGGTAAGTCTTCAGAAACTCAATATTAATAAACTATGGAAGGGAATTACCGCCAAAAGTCTATGTATCTTGCTTTTATTCTTATTCTGCCTACTTCTTTATGCTTTGTTATTGTTGTAATTATATGTCACTTTATTGTTTTCGTATTCGTCTTTATTACATTACACTTGAGCTTTTATCGTTCTTTATATTGTCCTTACTTCTATGTTGCTTTATTCTTGTGGATACATTCTACTTTCTTTTAATTTGATACTGTTTTTTAAATAAACTATCTCTATTATCTCGATTACGAACGTAAATTCAATCATGTAAACAATGCCGCCTAGCGTTATAATGCGGCACTAAATTCAATGAAGACGAATGTAAGTTGTCCGAATTTAGTGCCGCATTATAACGCTAGGTGGCAGGGTGTTCGCTATACGAGTGTTGGTAAAAATAGGTAAGCAAACCCGGACCGGGGTTATTAAAGATTTTTCAATTTTCTGCCTTAATACTTTATCAATCGAACTTAAATTTTCAAATGATGTTTGTTATAAGTTCAGGTATGTACCCGATAATGCCATTCCCTCGGAAGATGGCAAGATTTCCCCTGGAAGACTGACTACATAGTGATGCTTCCTTCGGAAGACTATTCAGTGAGACTTCCCCCGGGGAGTTTCAATATATAGCTAGTCTTCCGTGGGAAATCTAGCTGTATATAGCAATTCGTCCCCCTTCATAGCAACCCCTCCCCCGAATATTTTTTTAAATCGTAAAACAATGTTTATATGTTAACGTTTTCAATTTTATAAGAAAAGTTATACGTCCTACATAAATAAATGTTTAAATGAAACCATTTTAATAGTGGTTAATGAGCTTAAGGTCTTACGCAAGGAAATAGCCAATCAAAATGAACTTAGTTTAATAATTTAATCATTTTAACCATTTAGTTTAACATAGATAACCTTCACGAGTACAAATGGATAATGAATTCCGCCCCCGCCCCCCCCCCCCCCCCCCGGATGCCCCTCCACTCGGGTGCAATCGCCCGCGTGGCACTGTGGTTACGGCGTCTGCTCTCTGGTCACGAAACACAGTAGTAAGGAGTCAATCAATACGTCGTGGGTACGAATCCCACTATGGGACGTGGAGTTCGGTCCTTCGGATGAGATCTAGAGCGTTTTATCCGAGGTCCCGTATCGCAGTAGGTGCTGGCCCGATAAAAGATCCCCCACTGCCCAATGGCTACAGACTGTATAAGTGCCGAGTATATAGGACAAATTTGCAGCTATCCACCGGCAAGAGGTGGCTTCTCCATTTGAGTTAAAAAATTCTCAAATTTAAAGGGACGTTATACAATCATACCCCCAAGTCTCAATATATATACTGACTTCCGTCTGTACGACATCCTATGGGGTAAGTTTCACCGGTAGAGGGGAGGATGCCACGAAACATTTTCCTAAACGTAACATACTTTTTACTACTGGAAAAGTTCAGCGAAAGGCTTGTTGCCCCCATCCCTTACACTTTTTGTTGCAGTACTAATCACATGCTAATACAATGTAGTCAATTCATATATTAAAGTAGTTAAATGTACTTAGTGGCATATGTACATATGAGTTATATTTGGTACTGAAAAAAAGTTGACAACCCCCCCCCCCCACCACCAAATATAGAATTTTCAAGTTTTAAGATATTTTAACTCTCCTGAGTCCTGGCTGATGTATAATACGGTGCGTACTAAAAAATATTTCTTTTCTTTATTAAAAAGTGCTATTTCAATATAAAATATTAATGTATGAAAAAAGACTGGGGAGTTTCTAGTATGCCTAAGGTGTTGCCTTGTTCCAACTTTGCCTACCAATAACACTCCTCACTCCTTTGCAAAGCCCCGTCCCTAGAATCACACGCATGAGCAATTACTATCTGTCGTGAAATAAAGTTCAGTTCAGTGGAACCAGTGACGGATTTAAGGAGGGGGTGCATCCGGCGCCCCCACCCCCTAAAATTGTCAAAGTTAACATAAATCACAGTTTCGTCTAGAAAATGTAAATATGCTTACTTGGTAGACCTCATTTTTACCTTACAAAATATCTAGAACCCAGGAGCTTCCGGGGGTTCGCCCCCTGAGCCCCCACCAGGGCTTTGGCCCTTGACCTACTGGGAGCCTCAAGGCGGCCTCCAGACCCCTTGCCTTCTTTTGGCGCCCCTCTAACTTCAATTCCTAGATCCAAGCTTGGGAATGTCCTGAAAAACAACTCAATTTATAAATTTATAAAGGGGCATCTAGTATCAAAATATTTAACATTTTTATGTCAATTAAACTGTTTAACGGGAATTCAATTATCCAACAAATAACTTTAGTAGAGTGATATTTTTTCAGGCGAGAGAACTGTGACGTAGCATCGGTTTTGAAAATTCAAGCTATCCGCTGAAAACAACTTGACAAGCAAAAAAAAAAAAAAAACAAACAAAAAAACAAAAAACAAAAAAACCAAGGAAATTGTCCAAACTTGAAAATACATAGGCGTCGATCGGAACCGCAGAGAGAGGGGGCCCCCACTTTTTCCCAAAGTTAGACTTAGTATAGACATTGAACATTACTGCGTAGGTTTAGCCCCCCCCCCCCCCCCCCACACACACACACTTTCCATGGACTCGATGCAGCATAGGTTTTAAATGTGGAAAGTGGTGGTGTTTTGAAAAAAAGAAATTGGCACTGAAATTTGACCCCCCCCCCCCAACACACACACACGATATAGGATTTTTGTGTGTGGACAGTGGACATTTCTCTCTCTCTCTTTTTTTTTGCTTGTCAAGTTTTTTTTTTTTTTTGAAGGTCTAAAAAATATTTCTTACGCTTAACCCCCTCCCGCCCCAACTTTCACTTTGCTTCTGATGCCAATGAAATCATATTAAGGGGGCGGGTGGGTTTTGGGTTAGATTCAACTTCTTCTATAGTATAAAATTTATATGTTATCCCTACCATACTACATTAACCGTATTTGACCCTTACCCTTACAAAAAGTGGGTCGGCCTTTCAATGAGCATATTCAGTAAAGTACCGGTATATAAAGTTATGTTTAAAAAAAGAGGCCGCTATCCCAGAGGAAATAAATATGGAGTTTCCATCATTGGATCGGGTGATCGGATTCGGCCTTCAGATGTTCGATTGATAAAGTATTAAGGCAGAAAATTGAAAAATCTTAATAACCCCGGCCCGGGTTTGCTTACCTAGTTTTACCATCACTCGTAGCGAACACCCCTGCCACCTAGCGTTATAATGCGGCACTAAATTTTGACAACTTGTATTCGTCTTCATTGAATATGCTTCATTCTTTGTGTGATTGAATTCACGTTCGTAATTGAGATAATCATTTAAGAAACTGTATCAATTTAAAAGAAAGTAAAATGAATTAACAAGAATAAAGCAACATAGAAGTAAGGGCAAAATGAAGAAGGATAAAAGTCAAAGTGAAATGCAATGAAGACGAATATGAAAACAATAAAGTGACATATAATTATAATAATAACAAAGCATAAAGAAGTAGGCAGAATAAGAATAAAAGCAAGATACATAGACTTTTGGCGGTAATTCCCTTCCATAATAAACCACTTAGTTCTCAGAGACTGTCAATGGTACCGTGGTATAAGTTGTCAGGAACTCATTGCTAAATAATACGTCCTCACAAAAATCCAATAAAAACAAAGAATTAATTTTGTAGGAACATTGTTCACTAAATTTTTGATACTCAGAAACTCAAAATAGTAAAATGGTGGTAATTAGTTGTCAGAAACTTTTTGTTAACATAGTAGTTAAGTCCTCAGAAACACACATTCCTAGCAAGGGCTGGTCACCTTAAACCACAGAAACTACTGTCATTGAATTTTGGCAGTAAGCTAGCTAGTCCTCCGAAACTCACATCGGTAATTTGGCTGTAAGTCCTTGTTAATAACTAGTCTTTAGAAGTTCACAGTAGTTGTGTAGTTACTGTAGTAAATCCTCAGTAACTCTGTGGAAAGATTTTAGCAGCAGACCTGTTTACTCTTACGATTTCACCGTATTTTGTACGGATTTTTAGTCCAAAATACGTCTCACGTTTTGCTATTATGAAAATACGGAAATCCGAAATACATTTGTTTGGAATTTAGCAGCTGTATTTCTTTAGGATCTATCTCAATTTCACGTTTTTAGATGACTTTAAAAAAGAGAATTAAAGATTTCAAACACAGAAGTGATATCGGGGTGCCAAAATGATGTGGTATTATATGACAACGACCAAGTTATTATACCATATTTTAGCAATCAGAAAAGCCGTTGTTCTTCATTAATATATGTAAAATCGATGGAAAATGAAATCTTACTGGCATATGCCAAATCTCACGGACAAATCTACTCAAAAATACTGAGAAACAACGATATAGGTAAACAGGTCTGTAGCAGTCATTCATCAGAAATTTTAAGTGGTAACAAAATGGTATGATGGTAAAATGACAGCAAGTCTCCAAAAATTTGGTTGTAAAAATTTGGCCAGTTCCAAAGCTTATCACCGAAACTAATACAAGCATGTTTGATGAAAAAAATAATTTTTATAAATTTGAATTATTTTTTATAAGACAAAAAAACAGTGGTCTATATGATTGATATGAATGATAATAAATATTTTTGTTACAGGAGTTGCAGAAACAGGAGAAGAAACTAAATTTTGAGATTTGTATCAAGGTGATTTCTCTTCTGCGGTACATCACAGACAATCTGGAAAGGTAGGTAAACAGCTCATTATGTAGTATACCTGTACTGTTTTTCTACTGTTGTAATGTAGGAAAGTTGATTTAAATCTGCTACATGTATTTCAAAGGCATGTGTTTCATTTTGAATTAATGATTGTTTCAAATTATTTTTAGCTTGCCATTAAGTGTAATGACCAGAATGCTAAATACATTGGACATTCCTATTCTGTTAGTTCAACTAGTAGAATGCCCACCTTGGACAAAAAGGAAAAATGGTAATTTAACAAAAAGTTATTGGGAAAACTATTAAATTTTATATGAAATACTCTTTAAGTCAATAATATAGAAAAGGAATAAAATAAATAGAGGATATTCGATGTTTTGTAGTTGAATGTGGAATTTATTTCACGAGTGGGACAGGATTTTTGATATTTTCACGAGTGCGAAGCACGAGTGAAAATATCAAAAAATCCTGTCTCACGAGTGAAATAAATTCCATATTCAACTACAAAACATTGAATTTTCTGTTTATTACATTTTTAAACAAAAATCTTTGATTTTTCCTTTGCCTCTGCCTTTTTGTAATACAATGATAGGCTACATGACGTCATAGTTGAGCGGTTGAGACGTCATAGCTATGTGAGGTGAAAACACTGTAATCATGGATTTAGCAAAATATTTTGGCAATTTTTGACAGTTTTATTTGCTGTCAGAATGGTTTATTTATTTCCATCTATCTTATTTTATGTCAAGAAAGTTTTTTTACAACAATCTTCGTTATGGGAAGGGAAATCTCGAGTTTTCCCGCACTTCTGATATTCGTCACACTGTGACAGGATATCATTTTGATATCCTTTCATACTGTGACAGGATATCATTTTTATTCAATGAATAAATTACAGTATATCACGGGTAAAAATGTAATAAACTTCATTTTCACAAAGAAAATTATTGTTCTTCTAAAACTTCAAGAATTAATTACATGTATGTCGAAACTGATAAATTGTGTGTAGCGGTTTGTTTTCTCTGCAGGAAAAGTATTCAAATTTATTGACAGTAAGTGGCAGGAACTAAACTTTGAAGAGAGCATGAAAATCACAAAGATAGAGGGACAGGTAATGTAGTATGGAAATTGACCCATCACTCAGGTTATTTACAACTGTGATAAGTCATTAACAGAGCCTGAGCTTATCAAAAGCTAACAAAATAACCTCCAAAATGTAGTTGAATTGGAAAAAAGCATATGAAAAGAGAGAGTTGCTACAAATTCATTTTTTCCTCAGACTTGAATCTGAGAGACTGATAATTGACTTTATTTAACAAGCTGCTCACGAGTTTGACTTTTTTTTAGTTTGAAGATGAATGTATATGAGATAGAAGTAGAAGCTCACTATGTATTTTTTTCCTGTTTGTTTTAGATTTGGCTGGCCTTGTACACACTGCTGATGAATGGTAAATGTCAACAGAAATATGATCTGAACACTCACAGGAAAAACAGTATCCTCAAGGTATGCTTACACAAAAGACAAAATCTGTATAAAAATAAGATATAAACTGAACACTCACAGGAAAAACAGTATCCTCAAGGTATGCTTACACAAAAGACAAAATCTGTAAAGCTTATTTGACAAGAGGCCCAGGGGCCACAGCGCTCACCTGAGCACATCGGCTAGGAAAAGGCACATATCAGATCAGAACTGAAAGTTTACTGAGGTGGGGGGGGGGGGGGGGGGCTTGAATTTTAACCCCCCAGGGGATCATGCTTTGAACGTGCTAGAATCAACACAACCTGAGGATGATTCCATATAAATATTAATAATCATGGCTTTGAAGTACTTGAAAAGAAGATTTTAAAAGGTTTCCCTATATATTCTAATGTAAAACTTTGATCAGCCATTTTGGCCCCACCCTACCCCCAGGGGTCAGGATTTGAACAAATTACATCTATACTACCTGAGAATGATTCCACATGAGTTTCATCTTTCCTGGCCCAGTGGTTCTTGAGAAGAAGATTTTTAAAGATTTTTCCTATATATTCCTATGTAAAACTTTGATCAGCCATTTTGGCCCCACCCTACCCCCGGGGGTCATAATTTGAACAAACTTGAATCTATACTACCTCAGGATGATTCCACATGAGTTTCATCTTTCCTGCCCCAGTGGTTCTTGAGAAGAAGACTTTTAAAGATTTTTCATATATATCACTATGTAAAACTTGGGTCGGCCATTTTGGCCCCACCCTAGTCCGGGGGGTCATAATTTGAAAAAATTTGAATCTACACTACCTAAGGAGAATTTCACCTGAGTTTCATATTTCCTGTCTCAATGGTTCTTGAGAAAAAGATTTTTAAAGATTTTTCATATATATTCCTATGTAAAACTTTGATCGGCCATTTTGGCCCCACCCTACCCCGGGGGTCATGATTTGAACGAACTTGAATCTACACTACCTGAGGATGATTCCACATGAGTTTCATCTTTCCTGGCCCAGTGGTTCTTAAGAAGAATTTTAAAGATTTTTCATATATATTCCTATGAAAAACTTTGATCGGCCATTTTGGCCCCACCCCACCCCCGGGGGTCATGGTTTGAAGAAACTTAAATCTACACTACCTGAGGATAATTCCACATGAGTTTCATCTTTCCTGGCCCAGTGGTTCTTGAGAAGAAGATTTTTTAAAAATGCCATTAATTTTTCTCTTATTCATAATTATCTCCCCTTGGAAAAGGGCGTGGCCCTTCATTTGAATAAACTCGAATCCCCTTCACCCAAGGATACTTTGTAGCAAGTTTGGTTGAAATTGGCCCAGTGATTCTTGAGAAGAAGATGAAAATGTAAAAAGTTTATGACAACGACGACAACAATGACGACGACGACAGACGATGGACAAATTTTGATCAGAAAAGCTCACTTGAGCCTTCGGCTCAGGTGAGCTAAAAATAAGATATAAACTGAACACTCACAGGAAAAACAGTATCCTCAAGGTATGCTTACACAAAAGACAAAATCTGTATAAAAATAAGATATAAACTGAACACTCACAGGAAAAACAGTATCCTCAAAGTATGCTCACACAAAAGACAAAATCTGTATAACTTACCCGGTATATAAAAATTAGATATAAACTGACCACTCACAGGAAAAACAGTATCCTCAGGGTATACTTACAAAAAAGACAAAAAACTGTAAACTTTGTATAAATGAGGTATAAACTGAAAAAGACTCCAAAATACAAAACAAATTTACAAATCCAGTTTATCTTTTATTTGGAGTTGCTTTCTCATGAATTACAAACTATTATTAATGGTTACTGGTTTATAAGGTAGATTCAATGAATCAGTATCTTTTCAAAATAAATGTTCATTGAGAATGAAAATTCATGGATGAAGATGAATCTCGAAATCTACAAATATTGGTTCCTGAGAGACAATGATGATTCCACACTATTTTGAAAGTTGAGGTCCCACATGACAAAGGTTATAAATTATGTTGAAATTTGAGATCCCAGTTTACTGAGATTATAAATCATGCTGAAAGTTGAGGTACTTTTTGACTTATGTTATTGAGTTCAAATAAAGTTGAGGTTCCACTTGACTGAGGTACTTTACAATTTACTACGTTTTTAATTTAGGTCCCACTTGAATGGGATTACAGTAAAACTCATTTAGTACGAACACAGATATAACGAATTCATGGATATAGCGAAGTTTTTCTGGGTCCCTGGTAAAATTCTTAACAAATCCTTGTAAAATTTTACGGTAATAACGAACTCTGATATAACGAATTTACGGATATAGTGAACTGATTTTGGGCCCCATTGATGTTAAATATAATGAAATTTACATCTTTTATAACGAACTTTCAAAGATCTCAAAATTTGATATATTGAACTGACTTATTTTTGTTCATGGAATTGTATATATAATTCAGTTCACAATAAAACCTTAGTTATCGAAGGCATGTTTTGTAATATTTGCTTCCCTAAGTAACATATTTGGTAGTAATACTTGAAGGAAAACCTGCATATTGCGAATTCGCTTTATATGGTTTTACGAATTTGTTATACGGTTATAACGAATTACGGATATAGTGAATTAAATTCACAGGTCCCTAGGACTTCGTTATAACCGAGTTTTACTGAATAAGTTACACTTTAAGTTGAGGTCCCACTTGACTGAGATTATTAGTTACATTTTAAGTTGAGGTCCCTTTTGACTGATATTATTAATTACATTTAAATTTGAGGCCCCTTTTGACTGAGGTTATAAATTCTGTTAACCTGGCTTACGTTATTAATTACAGTTTAAGTTGAGGTCCCACTTGACAGAGGTTATTTATTACATTTGAAGTTGAAGTCCCACTTGACTGAGGTTATTTATTACATTTGAAGTTGAGGTCCCACTTGAGTGAGGTTATTGAGGTCCCACTTGAGTGAGGTTATTGAGGTCCTACTTGAGTGAGGTTATTGAGGTCCCACTTGAGTGAGGTTATTTATTACATTTGAAGTTGAGGCTATTTATTACATTTTAAGTTGAGGTCCCACATGACTTAGGCTATTTATTACATTTTAAAGTTAAGGTCCCACTTGACTTAGGTTATTTATTACATTTTAAGTTGAGGTCCCACTTGACTTAGGTTATTTATTACATTTTAAGTTGAGGTCCCACTTGACAGGTTATTTATCACGTTTTAAGTTGAGGTCCCACTTGACTGAGGTGATGCTGGATCAGCTTCCTATCTTGGTTGAGATGCAGAGGTACCTGGAGCACCTGTCAATGATGGAACCTCCCGCCCCGGCTAGAGAACTCATCCTTGAACAGGTACTTTAACGACGTTCGATCCTTCGATTCGTTCGATTTAAAGTCTTAAACTTTTTTTGCCAGTATATTTTTAGTTTCTACGTACATAGCTTAATTAAAATTCAAATGAAAAAATGTGGGTCAATATGCTTCTTTTGGCACTACAGTACATTTAATATGACCTTTTTGCACTGAAATTTGTGTCTTAATTAAAAATTAAATTTTTTCCCTCCAATATTTTTATCCAATTAAAGCATGAAACAATATGAACTCTAAGTTTGTTTAAAAAAAGACACTTAAAAATTGTGACTAAGAAAAAGTTTCAAATTGCTTCGCATAATCAATTATTTGACCTTTCTGCGCTAATAAAAGGTGATTTTTCGGGCATTGAAAATTTAATATGCCAGAAAAGTATTTTAAAGTCTTAAGCTTTTTCTGATTTTAAGCAAATAGGTCAAATTTATCTTGAATATATAGAAAAGGACATCAAAAGTGGGGGTATATGATGTAAATTTTTAGATATCACTAAAAAAGTGTCAATTTTACGTTAAAATTGGCTCAATTTTTTCCCGGATTTTCAGAATATATTTACTATATTTGTCACACTTTGTTGATAGAATTCGTAAGAAATAATTTAACAGATATTTCAGAACCAGCATAACAAATTTCACTGCAAAAAACAACTTTGTGTGCAACCAGGATGGAAAAATAGGAATCCAAAATTAACAGTACTGTTATAGTTCAAAATGGAAAAACTGATCATTTTCGTCTAAAAAACCTTCCGCCACAAAATATAGTCCCTAGCTTAATTCTTTTTGAATGGAATTTAATCGCGGTTTTTTCATTGAATATAGTTAAATTTGAACTGTAGAATTCAGATTTAATGTTAGAACTTAAAAATGATGCAGAATTTTATAAATAAAGGACCTTACCAAAATACGCTCAAAATCTCAGGATCGTCCTTAAATAGGTTCATCATCAGTACATTGACTAAATGAATTTTTGGGGTTTTTTTTCAAACAAAAATTAAATTTTATAGACAGATATTTTGATTTACTTTAATTGATGCCCATGAAAGATTTTTATAAAATTACTCTTCGATTTCTTTTATTAATACGTACTGTAAAGGTTGATATTTTTACAAGATAATTTTAAGTTCCATTGAATTAATTGTTAGTATAGGCCCTGTGGTTTTTTTTTTTTTTTTATGAATTTATACAAACTGCGTTGGCTTTTTGTTTAATACGAAACTGTTCCATGTTGATTGTAAGATGCAAATAAAATGACAGATTTTTACCACAGGTTCCAGAGATCAAAGAGAAAATTTTGAATGACAATAAAGGAAAGTGGAAGAAGATTGCCAAGAAACAGTCCCAGACTTTCTTCAACCCCTCAGACAGTGATGTACGGGCCCAGGCTAAAAGGTAAGACTGCCTGGTAAGGTTAAATCAGTGATGTTAGGAGCCAACCCAAAAGGTAAAAGAATGCCCTGGTAAAATTAGGTCAGCAAGTGAAAGCTGGACCAAAAAGTAACAATGACCTGGTAAAGTTAAGTCAGTGATGTCAGGGCAAAATTATCTATTAAAGTGAACCTAAATAACTGTATTGTTAGGGCTTAGCAAAAATGTATAAATCGACAGTAATAATAGCTGTTGAATTTAGATGAGGGGTACCTATCTTAAAAAGAATTCTTGATAACTTGCAGAAGCCCATGGGCCAATATTTTAAAATATGATTTACATGTATTTTTATTCCCTCCTCTTTGATACATCTGTTTTTGACCTGTAGATGGGCGGACACCTATAACTTTGATGTGTTGGAGGGACTGCTGACAGACCCCCCTAAGTGTGCGGTGTGTGGGGCTGAAGCCACCAAAAGATGTTCACGCTGTCAGAACGAGTGGTACTGCAGAAGGTAAGCCATATTATATAGAAAGAAAGTACATGTGCAGAAAATCAATTTAAAGTGTTTTTCTTTTACTGTGAATTTGTTAAGATTTTATTTGATTTTTTTTTTGTACAAAATCTATTATCATCCTTTTTTAAAATATGTTTTAGATTGTTTGCATCTGCTGCTATTTATTTGCTTATTGCAAGATGGAAATGCATGTAAGTGTGAATTTTTTAATAACTTAACGTGTATATTTCAGGGAGTGTCAGGTTTCTCACTGGAAAAAGCACAAGACAGCCTGTGACCTGATTCTAGAAGCCAATGATTCTGTGAAGGCCAATGGATAACAGGAAATTGAGACCAATGTGTTTGAACAAGGGAGATAACTTGTCACATGTTTGCAACTAAATGTTTCCATCAATATTTTCTGATTGACAATCAAGCATTAAAAGCAATTCAGAGAAGACTGTGAATCCCAAACCCATCAATTTGGTTAATATTTATTTAAAATTCAAATTTTATTTATTGAATATTTATTTATGAATTTCAAAAGAGAGACATATTAAAAGAGATCTGTTATGTTGTTTTATGATGCTATTGGAGTAATTTTGGTTGTACATCAGTTATGTGTTATTTATTGGAAATATAAAAAGTGGTTCAATACCTTTAAATTGATGGAATATATTTACATAATTTTTAAAGTACGAGGGTTGTCCCGTTAAATCGTGGACAAGTTGTCTAGTTTGAAAAATAATCATCACTGCGTTCTGAAAGTTTCACTACTTTTTAGTACATATATTATAAATATACATAGCAAATTTCAAATAGATATGTGCATAAATAAACAAATTGTGATATTTTATGTTATGTACTGTAGCGCCCTACAGCGCACGGATGATAACGTCGACGTGTCTAAAACAGCGTCACGCTTCATGGTTGCTAAAATAAAGTTGGATATGCCCCACTTAAATTTAGAAATTTGATTGATTTACACACGTGAGTGTTTATTACCAGTTAAGGAACCAATGTGGCACCCTCATGCGATCTTCTGAAGATTTGTGAGCAAGTTACGGACAGTATTCTCACCATCAGTCAAGTAAATGAGAATCTCATATCGACGGTCGACAGTGACAGCGTCTTTTACTATTACAATGGCAGTCTGTCCGCATGTTTTGTACTATCTTGGGACTCAATCAAGAAGACTTCGCTAAGAAAACGTCCATTTTATTTGTATACTAAAAATCTGGTGATATTTTTCATATTTTCGTTCTTCCGTATTTATTTAAAGTCTTTTAAAGTGTCATTAAAACATCCTAATCTACCTGAACTGCTCTCCGATGCGCCGTAACGTCATGAAACGTCGCCATTTTTCGTGTATTGTGTATACAACTTTTCCATTTCGAATGCTCGGGAAACAGCCAAAATTTAACCAAATGCCTTGAAATTTTCAAAACGACAATAGAATTGATTAAGGAATCGAATTAGGATAATTTTCATCCTAATCTTCTGTATTGAAAACTTTTATTACGAATTAATACTTGTATATTCTCTAATACAACCTTGTTATTTTTACCGTGCGCCGTAGGACCGTACCCTGTGCACCTTCAAGCAGAATAAAATCTTTATTTTTGTATATATACATGTATTATCAAAAACATTATGATAGACTTAAATATGATGAATAAACATTTACTGAAAATTTCAGCTTAGTGCGCCCATTACTTTTCGAGAAAAACGCTTTGTCCACGATTTTACGGGACAACCCTCGTACAAGTTCAATTATTAAAATAATTAAAAGATGAAATTTTATCTATAATAAAACTTGTCTTATTCAAACTCCACTTGTTCCAACTGTGGTTAGAGTGTCTGTTTTAGATCATACCTAGTGTGAATAGAAAATCGTTATAGCCCTGTTGCATCTTTAATTATGCCCCCCTTCGAAGAAGGGAGGGCATATTGCTTTGCTACTGTCTGTCGGTCGGTCTGTCAGTCGGTTAAGTTTCCGTTCATTTTCTTCACAACCGTTGTACATTCTGAAATAGAATTTGGTATACAGATATATCAGAAGAATATATAGGCCAGGTTCTGTTTTGGGTATGGTCGCGCCATTTTTAGCTCTACTGGTCAGAGACCAGAAGAGCTAATGCGATAGTAATGCGTTCGGCGTCCTCTGTCTGTCCAGCTGTCTGTCCATCTGGACTGAGTTGCTCAAAACACTGGTTAAATTTAACCACTGGATAAGTTAGCCGTTGGTTAAATTCTATATCCACTGGGTAACTAACCACTGTTCAAATATTTGTTGCTCAAAATAAAATTAGCCTCTGGTTAACTAACCACTGGATAAGTGAATTAACCACTGGTTAGTATCCCACAATGCATTACACTTGTCCAGTTGTCAACCAAAAAAAATGGCTACCATGGTAAATATCAAATAAGTAAATAGTGAGACGTTTCACATTACAACCGTATGTGGAGAAGTGGAAAATATCGAGATGTAACAGTTATCAAAACTAAACAAACATTTTAGTCACAAAAAGTGAAGAATGCACAAGTCAGCTGGGATTATGTTTTGCTGAAAATTCAAGTGGAGGATGCAGTAATAATGTAAATACATAGACTGGAATTGTTATAGGATTAGCACCACAGGTAAGATGGATAGGAAGCATGTTTAGAATGATTGCAGAAACCTAGATGCTCATTAAACTGTTAAACATTAGGCCTAGATACAGAAAATATTTTAAAGACAATACCAGCTACTAAACACTTGGCTATACTTAAGACTTACAAGGCAAATGCATCAATTTGTATTGTTTCATACTAATATAAAAACTTATTGAAGCCAGGACACCTTTACTGTTTACACGATGTAAACGTCGTCTGCTATTATTCGAGGAAATTCGCACTTGTTGAATTATTGCTTTTATACATACCTTGACAGAAAGATCTCAGTTCAGTGGTTTGTCAAATATTTCCAAACAAGAAATAACTTTCAGCACATTTACTGGTATGTTATCCTGCATTACAATGTACTAACACTATCTGAAAGTGGGTAGCATTTTTTTTTATTACAGAAAGGTCATGGTCGAATATACAAGTTGATATAGCGAGTTCGTCACTAATGCATTTCGCTCCGTACAATTAAATTTTGCGGTGTAACTAAAAATGCACTATCCAGAGTGTATTCTATAAATACATAACCTTTTAATATTAGCATCAATATATGTAGACATTAGACAAAAAAAAACTCTATGTGGATATCAATAGCAGAAAGTGGAGTGGCTAATTGAATGTGGATTGAGGTGGAGGGGGGGGGGGGTTAAAGTAACCAAAAAAGGTAACCCCAATTTTCAATGCCTTTATAAAGTCTATCTTTGCAAAAAAAGGATAAATATTAAAAAAAAATAATGCTAGATTTATTTTGAATGAATATTTTAATTCATTGTATCTCACGCCGAGACCATGCGAAAATGATAATGAAATCAAAGGAAATGGAAGGCATTTTATTTAATGCAGCAGTCAACAAGAAAAGTAGTTTAATAAAATAAGCAGATAAAAAATATCGTCAAGGAAATGATAACTAATATTATTTTGAAATACAAAAACAAATAATTAATGCAAGATATTTTTTTTAAAAAGGGTTGGGGTAGAGGAACTAGAGGAGGGTGTGTGTGTATGTGTGTGTGTGTTGGGGGGGATGTCAATTCTCAATGTGATTTTAAATATTGATGTATGTTAACCAAAGTAACAATTTATTTCTATCCATTAATAGACCTATATCATGCAAATGACCAACAAATTTATTCATTTATATTTGTTATTTAAAATATACCTAAAATAATTATTTATTTTTCAGCGAGGGAAGGCCGCTTGATAAGATCCTTTGTAATGCCAACAGATTAATCCTTGAAAGAACTCATTTAAAACATTTCTGCTGATGATGAAGACATAAAAACCTATCATATTCCTGACTGTGATGTTATTCCTGCCTAATATTCTACAAAACCATGTCAACTTGACTTTATATTACTGCATACGTCTTTTTAAGTATTCATCAACATTAAATTCTTGGTTACAATATCTATAAGCCTTTGTTTCTTTTGCTATCTCCCAAAATTTACAACAAATCATAATGTTTAGTCATATTTATCCACTGGTTAAGAGACTTAACCCACCTCTTTGGAATGGCTAACTTTAGCCAATATTTAACCACTGGATAGCAAAGTTAACCAGTGGACAAATTTTGAGCAACAGAATTTAACCAGTGGTTAAAAGTTAACCACTGGATAAGAGATTTAACCAGTGGTTAACCTTAACCATTGTTTTGAGCAACTCAATCCTGTCTGTCTTTAAACAATTTTTCAAAAAGCTACTCCTCCTAAAGTTTTGGTCTGATTTCAATACAACTTGGCACACAAGTAGACTACACTAAGATACATAATTCTTTATATCGGTTTTTGATTTTGATGAATGGTGTTGCCATTGTTACCAAAAATAGAAATTTCTTTGAAAATCATTCAAAATGCTACTACTCCTACAGTTTAGGTTTGATTTCAATATATTTTGGCACACGAGTAGACTACACTAAGATACATAATTCTGTTTATCGTTTATT
>NW_026931050.1:0-46381 GCF_032062105.1 Saccostrea cuccullata | reverse complement strand
CACAATTTATTGCATGAAATACAGGTATTGAACATGTGACCGAATATTCAAATAAAAATTTTCCATTCGAATATCAAATATTCTCGAAAAACTATTCATTCGCAAATGTCCGAACATCCGTTTCAGCTCTACCTGTGGTCCCATAATCATTAGCGAAATGCATGTTAGGAGAAATTCCCTAGAGTAAGACACAATAATCCTTACACTGACCATTCTTAATCGATTTATTCTATATACAGTAAAACTCGGTTATAGCGAAGTTCTAGGGACCTGTGAATTTAATTCGCTATATCCGTAATTCGTTATAACCGCATAACGAATTCGTTAAACGATATAAAGCGAATCCGCAACATGTTTGATTTCCTTCAAGTATTACTACCACATATGCTAGGGAAGCAAGTATTAGAAAACATACCTTCGATAACTTAGGTTTTATTGTGAATTGAGTTATATATACAATTCCATGAACAAAAGTAAGTCAGTTCAATTTATCAAATTTTGAGATCTTTGAAAGTTCGTTATAAAAGATGTAAATTTCAATATATTGAACCTCAAGGGGACTCAAAATCAGTTCGCTATATCCGTAAATTCGTTATATCAGAGTTCGTTATAACCGTAAAATTTTACAAGGATTTGTTAAGAATTTTGCCGGGGACCCAGAAAAACTTCGCTATATCCGTGAATTCGCTATATCCGTGTTCGTACTAAACGTGTTTTACTGTATTCCCACTTTTATAAATTCAGATAGGAAAAGGTAAACATTTCAGGGAGGCCTAATAAAGGTGCAACAGAATGTTGTATAAAAGTAACTGTCAGACTGTAACAAGAAAGTCGTTCATTAAGAATTCTATGCCAAATTAATGTAGTATAGCTTTTAAGTCCACGCTATGAACATCAAAAGTCTCTCAGTAGTTTGTGTCCTGTTACAATACTATCAGTTTTAAAACAGGTTCCATTTTGTTCACAGAGATGTTATGTCGTGATTAACGCACCTGTTAACGTTAAATAGAGATTCCATCTCAATTCATCTGTTAGAGCAGGCGAGCGAAACAAGAACAATAACTTTTAAAACTTTCTACATATTTTTCGAGATTTTCATGGGGGCAGACATCTTGGTTTCAGTGCATCATGGGATAAAATCCGGATGCACAGAAATAGAATATTCAGATTTTAGTATCAATTTTGATTTTCCGGTTTTGAAGCGCGCCTTTTTTGACAGATCTGAGAAAGAACGAAAACTAAAATATGCAGGTAATAAAAGCCAGACATTTAATTGTTTCCAGAGGAGGTTAATCAAATAAATTAAAGCTTTAAATACTTTTGAAATATAAGAATCTAGCATAATATATGACAGCAGGCTTTGATTTAAAAAGGTACAACAATGAACTGAGACAATAACACTTCAGAGCTGTTTACTCTTACGATTTCCTCGTATTTTTTACGGATTTTTAATCCCAAATACGTCTCACGTTTTGCTATTATAAAAATACGGAAATAGGTTCGTATGGAATTTAGCAGATAGTTTTCATTATGATCTGCTGAAATATGACTGAAAGAATGCCGACTCCGCTTAAAACAACAACAATCATTGACAATCAATCGTTATGATTTGGTCGCCCGCATGATGCAGTGGTTAGAACGTCTGCTCTAAGAGTTGCGCAGTAAGGACTTGCTCCTTACGTCGAATCCCCTCGTGTCGAGGGTTCGAATCCCTTTAGATAGAATGTTCTATCGTTAAAATGATATTGTCCTACGGACCCGGTTTAACGATAGAATTCGTTCCGTGTATTCGTAATGTAGCAGAAAGAAACACGGGCGATAACTCGCATAGTGCATTTACTAGGAACAATCTAGAGAGTTCCGAATGTAGTAATTTGAATCGAGAGAAAAACGTTGAGAAAATTAATTGGATTTTCGTATTTATATGGATTATTTTATGGGATAAAAGGCATAAACAATCTCAAAAAGCTTTGTTTTGATTATTTTGGTAGTTATTCCCAGTGCAAATCATTTTATATTCTTCAAAATCGTTTCGGAGCGGATCCGCTCCGATTTGCTACATTGCAAGTATATGGGACGTATTCTAACTGTGGTGAGGGCCTGTACCGAGACACAGTTAGATTATTCTAACTAGAATCCCTTGTGCGACTTGGAGACCGGTCCTTCAAATCAGTCCGTGTAAACCGAGGTACTGTGTCGCAGAAGGTGCTGGCAGGAAACAGACCCCTCTCTCCTCGATGGCCTTGAGTGCTGAGTAGAGGCCAAAATTACACAGGTCTCCACGGGCAGGTGGTAGCGTTTAATGAGTAAAAAATTCTTGAGAGAGACATTAAACAATCAATCAATCATCCTTATGATCTGTCTCAGTTTCACGCCTTTTAATCACAATAAAAGAAAAAGATTTCAAGCACATCGAAGATTTCGAGTTGCCAAAAATGATATGGTATAAAATGACAAAGAATGTTATTTAGCCATGTTTTAGTAATCAAAAAAGCAATTGTTCTCTAACTATATACGTAAAATCAATGGGAAGCGAAATCTTACTGGCAAATGTTCAATCTCGGACAAATATGATCAAAAATACTGAGAGACGACGATAAGGGTAAACAGGTCTGACACTGTATGAGATCTACAACATAAATTCATCATTTATTTTTCAGATTTTTTAAGAAAAAGAAATGGATAATATCATAGATGAGGCCGAGGACGGCAATGTGAAAGGCGTTGCAGAGATTTTATGTAAAGTTCCAGAAAAAGAGGTGGGAAGTTTTTCCAGGTCTTGTAAACACATGCGCTTGTGCTTGCACAACCTACCCTTTTCCTTTTCAGATTCTTCTTTTATGACAGGTTAACCTTAAACAGCTTATCTGAGCATTACACGTGGTTAATGCCACATCTTTGCAGTGATTTTCAGTGCTCCAAGTTGCGACTAAAACGGCCGCATTTACGACCAAAAAATTGGTTTTGCGACTACAAATTAAAACTAAGTCGCATTTTCGTGACTGAGAAAATTTGGGCTGGCAACGTCCATCTTTTTTAAGATCGGGATTGAGATTTTACATTTTCAAGATTCTCTATCAAGACAATGTTTGAAGATATACACTTTAACACACTTTACAAAGCGTCATATGGAATTGGATCACGTAATGTTATGACAGCATGCTGTAATAGTGAAGTTTGATAGAACCAGAAACGTATATACATAACGTCTCTGAGAGAATGGCATCCAAACGTCGTAAACTTTCTAGAGTTTCTCTGACCTGGTTATTAAAGTATTTGGTCAATGGCTTGCATATCACAATTAAGTGTTTTGGCGGCATTTATAACGACTGCGCTATGGGTAAAATACTTAGTAGTACATGTAAGTAAACAGGTAAACATGATAAACAATTGGCAAAGTCCTGTCTCAACAACTGTCAAAGTTTTATTTTCTTTTGATTAAACTTTAATTCTAGGATCAGGTTACGTGTGTTCTTCTGTTTACCATACAAAGGGTGGTTGTATTTAATAAAAATATATCCTTCAACTAGCACAGAGTTCCCGAAACTAGTCAAAAATATGTCGGACAATTGTCCTGTAAATATTCAAAATTCACCGGACAGTTGTAAAATTTACCGGACATTAACTTTTTTGTATGTAAATTTAACATATTATAGGTTTGGAAATTGTAACGATATAATAAATAATATGTGTAAATAAAAAGATGGCAAATGCAGATTTTTTTTTAAAAAATTATTAAAATATTTTCTATAAGGCCTGTGTATGCAGGATTTGACGTCGCCGACGGCGTGTGATGACCAACCTTAATTCATCGTATAAAATTATTATGTCCTTTTTGACAGATTTTTTTTATTTTTTTTAAAATAAAATCTGCAACATGACAACTCTTGGTTGATTGTTTGGAATTAGTGGGAAATATATGTTGTTTTCCAGGCTTTTTTCTTTTGGATTTTGGATTTTGGTATTTTATGTGCAAGGAAAAATATTACGTAAAATATCAAACTCGTTTTAAAAAGCCTGGAAAACGTCCGATATTTCTGACTAGTTAAAATTTATTATACAACCTCCACATAGTTAAAAATATGTACTAATGAAATAAAGATATGCAAATTTATCATGAAAATGATGATTTTAAGTGAATTTGTTGTCGTTTTACTACATTCAAGTCAGTCCGCTATTTTTAGAAAAGGGGAAAAACGCGCATGTATTTTAAATGCTATCAAATACATTAAAAAAAATCCAGAAGTTGGTATAATATTATCATGCTAATAGATTAAATTATAGAGAAAATAATAAATGGTAACAAATTGTCTGTAATCAAGCAGAAATAGCAGGCAACTCTTGCAACCCTGCAAATTCGTCCTTCAAAACGAAAGTAGATTGTCACATTTTTTTACTGTCAGAACTACAGAGTGCATATATTTATCAGGGGGAAAATATTTGTTTGACAGTGTTTTTAAAACTGTTTTTCCTCCCAGACTTATGGAAATTATTATTTTAATATGTAGCTTTTTATATTAGACAATCACCGTCTACATTTTATTTAAACAAGATCTGGCGCGCCCCTGACGTTTTTTTCATTCCTTTAGTTTTGCATTTGTTTATTGTCAGGACAATTGAATTAAATGATTTTGTTAAGATTATATGTAAACGTTATACAGTCTGTAAAAAAAAACCATCGGACATTTTGACCGATAAAATTAAGATTTTACCGGTCCCATTCAAAGTTTACCGGGGATCCCCGGTGGACCGGTGCGTTTCGGGAACTCTGCTAGCAAAAGATTTCTAGTCACAGTAATCAATAATCTTTGATTTAATAAAAACATAGCACATGTGGATGTTAGTTCATTGTTTTAATTGTGTTATTCACATGTTTTCATCATGGCGAGTGAAAAATTTGTTAATGGCGACCACAAATTCCTAAATGGCGACCAAAAAAAGTTTTAGGTCGCCATTTAGCGACCTAAAAGTAAGTGCGACTTGGAGCACTGATTTTAATTTTCTCTTTTTATCTTATTGTGACGCGAGGCGAATTCGTCAACACAATTTTTATAGGGAACGTTGGTTTTTATTGAAAATTATTAATACTCCATATTGAATCACACTGTAACACTATAATCCACTGCACTAGTAAATCCCAAAATATAAATCCCAATGTATCAATTTGATTAAGTAAACCTTGTATTAAACCTTTACCTTTCTTTAAGTAATAAAACCAATTCTATTCTACTATTTATTTACAGTTTAAAGGAAATGAAAGTCATGAAAAATTATGAAAATAAATCAACCCAACTTCTTTTATTCTCCTAACTTACCTAATTATTCCCTATTAAAACTATGTACCAATGAATGACCTTTATATTTATTACAAATCCCTAATATTTTAACCAACCACCAGAGCTACACCTTGGTAAATATTTCGGTGCAACTCGGTGTTTACCAAGATTAACCAAGTCACCAATACACAACACCTTGGTAAATTTCGGTGTAAAATTGGTGCTGGTATTAATTTACAGGAATAAGATAAGTAATAGCCGTTTGATAATTCAGGCTATCACCAATAATTTCTCTGAAAGCCCTTGGTGTGTAATAATTTTACCAAAGATCTCGGTGAAATATCAGGTGTCACTTGGTAAATCCTTACCAAACTATTATAATAAGTGTTTAATTACCAAATCCTCTCTAGCCCGTCTTTACTGAGCCTCCCGGTCTTTACTGAGCCTCCGACATCTTCAAAATAATCAACAAGTCTACAGAGCAATTAACCAATTGAACCCTGTTTATACTGGTCACCCCCTCAATGACAGTTATATACTGTGGATTAATTAGAGATGCTGGCTAAGAAACTCCCTCTACCAGACGGCACCCCACTGTGAATAAACAGAAGTTGGGAAGTGATACAAATTAACAAAGAAACATTAAGCAATGTATTTACACAGCAATTCACTACTGTAAAGTTACATCAGTAAACAATTATCAGAAAATAGAGAGTTACAAAATTTACCTATAAAGGTAAAATATAAATTTGTAACATTATTGTGCTTTTAAGTTTTATTAGTTTTAATTCATCTTCAGTTTTATAATTTTGTTGAGGATTACTTCTGAAAACTTCATACACCACTAAATCGTTGAAAGAGTAATTTAACTAAGCATACTAACTGAAAGGCCTCTATGCATGCTACAATTAATTCACTGCAATTTATATCATAGGATACAGTACAGCATATGTACCATGTAAATAATATATTAGTTGCTTGCAACAGTTTTCACTATATATATATGATACTGTTTCTGGAACAGTGCTCTGTTGCGGGTGGAGCTGCATGCAATGTATCTTCTAGAAACCAATCAAAACTTAAGGGCCTTGGAAGGGGTGATGCCATATACTTCAACTGCTAAAAATTGATGCAATGCAGTAAGGGTCACTAGGCCAAGTGGTGCACCAACAAAATGCAGCCACATATGTTAACAGGGCTCTAACACCACTTTTTGGGACTGGGGCCGGGGCCGTTAAAATTGGGAAATTATCGTCATTTTGGATGTTGGATAACCTCCTCATAAAATCCTCAAATTTTGCTTTTCTAGCATTTTGTCATCAATTTAACTCTGGTTTTGAATAAACAGTTAAACAGAACAAACATGGGTACGTAGGCTACTTATGAAAGTACATTAGCTTTGTCATTACTATCTTTAAGTGTTGATATTGCGGTTATATGTCTTTCTGAGTGACAGTCGCTAGTCACATATTCCCGAATTTCCTCGATCACATGGACAACTTTGCTTACCAATGCAGCGCGAGACTGAACATGCCAAAGCGTGGGTATGTTTCTAGGTGCAGCTTACTAATGTTTAAATGAAATGTCTTTTTTTGAAACCAAAATGATGTTTTTTGTCGAAACTACATGACAAGATACTCTGCACTCATAGTTAGTATACATTTTTATAAAAACAATAACCTGGTTCCCCGAACCAGTTTACAAATGTATTTGGCGCGAACTAATTAAACAGTAGCACAGTCTCACTTTCATTTGCAAGTGTGTTTTGTTTGGGTTTTTTTTTTTCGATTAAGTTTCATGGACTTTTATTTTTTAATTAATATTTTGCTATGGAAATTGGGAAATTTACACCTTTCTTTTAGGAAAAAAGGTATACCTTTTTTGCATTGGGAACGGGGCCGAATATCGGCCCCAGATTTAGAGAATCGAGAGCCCTGATGTAAGTCCATTGCATTCGGGGCTATCAATATTCTTCATCAAAGTTAGACAGTATCTGGAATGAATAATATTGAAAAAATTAGCACATTGACATACACTGACAACCCCCTCCCCGTTTTCCTCTCATGTGGTTTGTGAATATCAAGTCATTAAGGATGGCTGCATAACCACAGCTTTATAAAAGTCATGCACAATGACATGGAAAATGTTACCTTGCAATGAAATACCACATCAAGAAAGTTAACTTATCTTGACCTGTCCCTTAGAAATGTTTGTAGTTTCTAAATTTTTTTTTTAGATCATTGACACCATAGCAAAAAGACTTTGTAGAGAAAAAGGTGATCCAGTTTCTCTCCTTAGAACTGTTTTACAAGGTTTGCATTTTAAAAACAATGTATTTCTAAAAACTCTTTTTAATACAAGATTTGTCTTTTTAAAGCAATGTCTTAACAATTTGATTACAGTGTTTATGATTACTATTTCCTGACACTAGTTCTTTGTTAATTTATATTTTACTTTAGCTTCAGCAAGTGACCCTGGAAGCAGGAAGATAGGTGTTGAACTCTATAAAAGATGTATTCAGATTCTGGAAAAGAATGAGCTATCAAGTAAACTGGCATCAAATCTGACAGGGATGCTGTTGATAGAGGTACCTAAATATCAAATGTAAAATTCAGTGCACACAGAATTCATAAGTTTTATCTCTTTATTTTGTGTTGAAATAGATTGTCAATACTCATGTAAAATCTGATGTACTCAAGTATTTCCTTTAATCAATGAAAATATTCTGTTTATTTTTAATACAGATTTTTTTTCTTCTTTAATTTATTTTATGTTTTCGCAGACATTGAGCTTAATCCATAAATATTTAATTGAATAGGATAAGACATCATATAAGATTTCATGACATGATTTTTCAGTAAATTATGTACAGTTCTTTTGTGAGACATCAATAAAATGTCACTTGCGGTTTATCAATACCTTCCTTAACTGTCTCGAAATAATTATACCCCCCGCAAACGAAGTTTAGGGGGGTATATTGGAATCACCATGTCCGTCTGTCCGTCTGTCTGTCTAGCTGTCTGTAGAGGAGATTTTGTCTGGACCATTACTCAGAAACTATTGGAAGGATTTGTCTGAGAATTTGTACTCAGGCCTAAAAAAAAAATATGTTTGTTTCCTGTAACCCGACCGACCCATTCAAATTATCCCCGGGTGGATTTTTTTTTCTGACAAATGGCAAAACTTCGTTTGATCAATCAGCTGATTCCATTTATTAAATTTGAAAAAAATACCTTGTAGCTTAATTTGAGACATAAAATATGTCAACTTAGTGTACATTTACCTTAAATATAAAGAGTAATCATTATTGTAACAACAGTTTCCCCCTACAACTTTCTGAAGTTTGTTTTCTGCCGCTTGGCAGCCATTTTGGATGCCATATTGGGTGTCCACTGTAAATATAACACCTGGTATTTTCGGTCCGGGGATGTTTGACCATTCATAAGCAAAAAAAAAAAAAAAAAGAATTTCCGACCTACCGACCCTTGATTTTTTTTAAGCCTCACATTATTCACCATATGAAGTTGTGCACCTGATATTTTCATCTTGATTCAATCATTAATTTGAATTTTACAGGTGTTTTTTTCATTTTTATTTTGTGGTTTTGTCCGGACTGTTTCTCAGAAACTACATGTATTGCAAGGATTAATCTGAAAATTTGTACACTTATTATTCACCATATGAAGGTGTGCACCTGGAATTTTCAACTCTTTTTGTGAACTTTTTTGCATTTTACAGGTTTTATTTTTTATTTTAATTGACTTGTTCATTTTGGGCTCATGTACATGTATAAGGTTTGTGACATAGAATCTAGAATATCTGTACAAAAATACTGCAGCTTAAAACTACTCATAAAAACTTAAAAAAAAGAAACATCATCAAGTGTTAAAAACAGTTTTTACATTGCACAGAAGATAATTAACAGTTTTTACATTGCACAGAAGATAATGTAATTTCATTTGTCTCTTGGGAATAATGACTGGACATGCATCCAGTTAAAGATAAATTAAATAATAATGAGTTTGGTGTTGGAAGTTGTTAAGGCATATCTCTTATCAAGCGTGTGTGTTATCTAATCTCCAGGGAATAAGGCACAAGAATTAAAGATCTCTCTTCTCTTATTCTCTTAATTGTAATTTATTGTCTGTCAAAGTACTGGATGACCAGCTCTTTATTTTCAAAATGCATTTCAAATTGATATATCAAGATTAATTTGATTTTGTGTAATGTTTTTTTTTTCAACAATCAGTTTGCAGAGTGACATAACACATAATTGCAATATATTTTTTTAATGCAGAAATAAAAAAAAATAAAATGAAAAAATAAAAAAAAAATGTTACAATGGAATAACAATGTATTAGTATTGATGTTTCATTTGGTTGCACCTTCGTTTCATTCATTAAGAAACATGATGAGCAATTATATTTCACTGCAAATTTTTGTAAGTAAATTGTGAACACCTCTAGATCCATAAAGTATTTTTGAATTGGCACCTTCTCTGAAAAACCCAGCGGGGGGTATTTGTCCCTATTGGACAGTTCTAGTTTGCATTGTGTCTTGAGCCTCAACATATTTTCAAAATGTTGAAGTAAGGATATGTACTAATAAAATGCTTTGCAATTTCTTTACAGGCTGACACATTAAACAACAGTGCTCTGGCAGAAATCTCCTCCCTGTTCATAGATATGGTTAAAGGTGGCTCCGTCCAGTGTGGAAAGTAATAGACAATCATACCATGACAATAGACAATCATACCATGACATTAGACAACCATGCCATGACATTAGACAACCATGCCATTGCATTAGACAATCATGCCATTGCAATAGACAACCATACCATTACAATAGACAATCATACCATTACAGTAGACAATCATACCATTACAAAAGGCAATCATACCATTATAAAAGACAATCATACCATTACAATAGACAATCATACCATTACAATCTGGGCTCTCACACCACTTTTTGGGACTGGGGCCTGGGCCATTCAAATTGGGAAAATTATCCTCATTTTGGGAAAAGTTGGATAACCAAAATTCATTCAAAAAATCCTCAAATTTTGCTTTTCTAGCATTTTGTCATCAATTTAACTCTGTTTTTGAATAAACAGTTAAACAGAACAAACATGGGTACGTAGGCTATTTATGAAAGTACATTAGCTTTGTCATTACTATCTTTGAGTGTTGATAATTGCCGATATATGTCTTTCTGAGTGACAGTGGCTGGTCAAGTAGTTCCGAATTTCCTCGATCACATGGACAACTTTGCTTAACAAAACAGCGCGAGACTGCACATGCCAAAGCGTGGGTATGTTTCTAGGTGCAGCTTACTAATGTTTAAATGAAATGTCTATTTTTGAAACCAATATGATGTTTTTGTTGAAACTACATGACAAGATACTCTGCTCTAATAGTTAGTACATATTTTTGTAAAAACAATAACCTGGTTCCCTGAACCAGTTTACGAATGCATTTGGTGCGAACTATTAAAATAGTAGTACAGTTTCACTTTCATTTGCAAGTTTGTTTCGTTTGGGTTTTTTTTTTGGCGATTAAATTTCATGGACTTTTATTTTTTAATTAATATTTTGCTATGGAAATTGGGAAATTTACACCTTTCTTTTGGGAAAAATATGTACCTTTTTTGCATTTGGAACGGGGCCAAATATCGGCCCCAAATATAGAGAATCGAGAGCCCTGACAATAGACAATCATACCATATCAATGGACAATCATACCATTACAATAGACAATCATACCATTATAAAAGACAATCATACCATTACAATAGACAATCATACCATTGCATGCTTCCCATAGAGGCATTAAAACCATGATTTATTTATGAATGCTTTCAATGAGAATAACCATCAAATTTTACATATTTTTGCAATGTTTATCATCAGTTTGAGGATGTTACGTGTAGGAGCTTGAGTCACTAGCTTTATTCCTTTTCTAACAGAGGCCTGGCACTACTACCTAAGATCCTGTCAGCCTTGTCTGTAGAGGAGACTGTTTCTTTTGGAGAGAGCTGTTTGAGTGGAGAGAAATACAAAAACCATGTCATCAACAGCCTCTGTTCCTGCAAGTAAGCTGTCAAGGATTTTTCCTTGAGTCCATATCAAATTTTGAAGAAACATTTGAGTTTCTATCTCTCTTTCTTTCCTCCTTGGTTTCTTTTTGAATAAGTAAGTGAAAGTCTAGCTTAAATATTTCACAATTGAAATATTCAACTGAATCCACTTCATCCTTGTCAAAGCACTTGTCAAGAAAGAATGAGATAATTTAGGAAATTGCTAGAGCGGCCATGGTTTTCACCAATAATAATTCTTATAGATGTAACCACCAATATCAAAACTTGATCATAGTCATGTTAAATTTTGAAGTAAATTTGGAGGAGGAAAGTTTCAAGTCATTTAATTTTAAAATATTAATGAAGAATCAAATAAAAAGACCCAATATTAAATTAACAAATTACTTAACAACCTGAGTTATTTTTAGAACCATGACAGTCCTATAAATAAGGATTGTCTCTTGAGTAATTGTAAAAGATAATTATTGTACATTGAAAGATAAAGAAATTTTTGAAAATAAAATGAATAACCTTTGTTTATGATCCATTCTTTTACAGGTGGAACACAAAGAGTGTCCTACATTTAGCGGCCATGTTTAAGGACATCACCCTGACCAGCGAGGAAGTCAAGTTTGTTCTGGAGAAAGTCCTCAGAATGATAAAGGAGTTAGAACTGGCAGATTTACCTGCCCTTGTCTATCAACTCTTACTATTATCTAACAAAGTAAGTTCTGGATTCAGACCTGACAGAGTTACCTACCCTTGTTTATCAACTGTTGTTACTCTCTAACAAAGTAAGTTCTGGATGCAGAACTGACAGATTTACCACCCCAATAAAATACATTGTATAATAACTTTTATAGTTCCACTTAAGGTACATTGATACTCTGATAAGAGAGATAACTCTTAATGACACAAATGTCTATTATTCCTTTATAAATTTGTCAAGTTAATGTGCCTTTTTTGTCAAATTTTGCCCTGCAAGCGATGCTATAATTGTTTGTATTTTATTCAGCATATACATTTCCTTTGGAAAATCATAAAAGTTAAAGGAAAAATTTCATGAGGGAGCAGAGGGTTCATGAACCTTAACTCTTTGCATTACATTGTTGTGTTTCCACTTCTTTAATATCCAAATGTACAAGTATTTGATTTCAATATTTTATTTTTTTTTTAAATGATAAAAAAGTTATAATATTGATAATTTTATTTAATACAATACTTACATTTTGAACCATTGTGCTTTACAGGGCCACAAGAGACTGGTGATTGATGGTGTAACAAAATACTTCATAGAACAAGATGCAACACATAAAGACCATGATCCTAATGAATTCAGGTCTGTTATCAACTTACCATCATCATGTAAAGTCAAGAGGAGTGTTTTTTTTTAGGTCACCTGAGTAAACTCAGGTAAACTCAGGTGACCTATTGCCATCTGTTTTCGTCCGTCGTCGTGCGTTGTGCGTTAACATTTGAACATTTTCAGCTTCTTCTCTGCAACCACTGAACCAATTTCAACCAAATTTGGCACAAAGCATCTATGGGTGAAGGGGAACAAAAATTTCATGATCCCTGCCCCCCTGGGGCCTGAGGGGTGGGGCCAAAACCACTAAAATTAGTGCAATCTTTGAAAATCTTCTTCTTTACTCCTGGACATCAAGCAGTCAAACTGTTTGCATGATAGTAATCAGCATTGAGTCCTTTACCAAAATTGTGAAATTCATGGCCCTGGGGTCAAGGGTTCTAGTGCTAGGGCGGGGCTAAATAAGTATATAGTGAAAATGCATTATTTCATTGAAAATCTTCTTCTCTGCTCCTGGGTATTAAATAAACCAACTAAGTGCATAGTTATAATGAGCAAGAGTGCCTCTACCAAAATTGTGAATTTCATGGCCCCAGGGTCAGGGATTCTGGTGTTAGGGTGGGGCTCTATAGATTATATAGTGAAAATACATGAATTCTTTGAAAATCTTCTTCTCTGCTCCTAGGTATTAAATAAATAAAGTGCATAGTTATGATGAGCAAGGGTGCCTCTACCAAAATTGTGAATTTTATGGCCCCAGGGTCAGGGGTTCTGGTGTTAGGGCGGGGCTCTATTGATTATATAGTGAAAATACATGAATTCTTTAAAAATCTTCTCTGCTCCTAGGTATTAAATGAATAAACTAAGTGCAAAGTTATGATGAGCAAGAGCGCCTCTATCAAAATTGTGAATTTTATGGCCCCAGGGTCAGGGGTTTTGGTGTTAGGGCGGGGCTCTATTGATTATATAGTGAAAATACATGGATTCTTTGATTTTTTTCTCTGCTCCTAGGTATTAAATAAACTAACTAAGTATATACTATAGTAATGATGAACAAGAATGCCTCTTCCAAAATTGTGAATTTTATGGCCCCAGGGTTGGGTTTCTGTTGTTAGGGCCGGCTCTATTGATATTATAGTGAAAATACATGAATTGTTTGAAAATTTTCCTTTCTGCTCCTAGGTATTAAGCAGGTGAACATACATATATAGTTATGATGAGCAAGGGTCCTAATCTTCCAGAATTGTGAATTTCAGGGGTACCATAGACCGGGGGGGGGGGTGTTGTTGTTGTTACTTATATACTAAAATGAATGAATTGTTTGAAATCTGTTCCTTGGTATTAATCAAATATTTTTGAAAAGCAAGGATGCAATTGTGCAATGTTGGGATCTAGGCCTAAGGGTCAGGGGTTCATGTGTGAAAGGGGCACTACTGATTAGTTGACATGCATTTTTTGCTCCCCTACCCTGCCTTTGGTTATTCAATAACCAAACTAAGCAACTGCTAAGCGTATTGTTATAATGATCAATGGTGCCTCTTTCAAAAATTGTGAATGCCATAGCATCTGGCTTAAAACATGAATCAAATTCAGTCACTGGAAAGTTGTTGCATAATGCTCAGGTGACCTATAAGGCCCATGGGCCTCTTGTTTAATTACAAATTTCATGTAGTGTTAATTGTATCATGATTTGTTGCAGTGAAGATCTGTTAGAGGGAGATAACTTCAGCGTGGAGACGCTGAGACAGACAGAGGGGACTATTATACTCCATATTAACTTGGCTATCAGCATGGACCAGGAACTGGGAAGAGAGTTCATCAAGTTTCTCAAGGTAAGTAATACACAGGTATAAAAGAATACCTGAAGTGGAAATCAAAAAAGATATACATGTAGCATGTTACAAACTAAGTACAGGTATTACTTTCAATCTAAATTCAATAAACTAAGAATGACAGTAGTGTATTCCTTATATATGTGGTGTGTTACACTGTGCCTCTGGTTTTGTAGATTAACTGGTCTTTGATACATGTGGTGTATTATGTTTTGTTTTTATTTTGTAGAGTAACCAGTCTGACACATCCCGAGTTCTGGCCCCCTTTGTTCTGGCTCTGTCTCTCTCACTGTCCAGGATTCACAGATTTGAAGGCCAGGTAGGTGTATACTTTAGGATGAATTCGTTTTTTTTTAATCTGCATCATCAATTTCCTTTAAGTGTTGCATTTGACTTTTGCTCTGATTGACATAATTCCTAGCAGAAACTTGAAAATGTACACTATTCTTCATTGAAAATGTCACCTATATTATTAAAAATTGTGTTTTGAATGATATTTTTTCAGATATTTGATTTACTAAAAGCTACAATTATCAAGAGTTTTAAAGACAGTGAGAAACAAAAACAGTCCAGCTGGGTACGAGAGATTGTCCCTGATACATGTCACATACAGGAGTATGTTCTGTCAACAATACAAAACAGGTAAGTACTAGGTACTTGTCAAGTACAGGAGTATGTACTGTCCACAATACAAAACAGATAACTAGATACTGAGTGACCATGAGAACTTGCAGCTTTGTACATGTGCTTTGTCTATCTAATTATAATAAAAAGTACAGAAGTTCAACAGCTTTCAATGAATTCTACTGATTTTTAGCTCACCTCAACGAAGTTGGGGGAGCTTATGTAATACCCTCTGCATCCGTGTCGGTGTCCCAGGTTAAAGTTAAGATTTTTGGAGCAGTTTTCTTTTAAGTACTTCTATGTCCTATATTGATTAGACAATCATGGAAGATGCTTCTAGTATGTTTCATTGTACCAGTCAAAGTTTCAGATGCTGCAATTTCAGCAAAGGAATGACCAGGTTAATTTTTTGGGGGCAGGTTAACATTTTTGATGAGTTTTTGGTGTAGGTCTCATTTCCAAGGAACTATAAGCCCTATGTTGACCAAACTTGCACGGATGATACATATAAGGATGCACATTACCAGGCTTGCTTCGGATGCTGAATCTGACCTACATTTTCTGGTTGAGTGAACAGGTTAATGTTTTTTGTGCAGATCTCATTTCCAAGTAACTATAAGGCCTATGTTGACCAAACTTGCATGGATGGTACATCATAGATGCATACTACCAGACTTCCTTCAAATGCTGAATCTGACCTACATTTTCCGGATGAGTGAACAGGTTAAAGGTTTTGGAGCAGGTTTCATTCCCAAGTTACAATGAGCTCTATAATGACTAAACTTGCATGGATGATGCATCATAGGATGCATACTACAACAATCACTTCGGATGCTGAATCTGACCTACATTTTCTGGATGAGTGAAGAGGTTAAATTTTTATGCAGGTTTCATTTCTAAGTAGCTATAAGCCCTATGTTGTGCAAACTTGCATGGATGATACATCTTGGGATGCACACTAATGGACTTGCTCCAGATGCTGAATTCGACATACATTTTCTAGATAATGGACCAGGTAAAAGTTATGGGTGCAGGTCTATTACCAAGAAACTAAAAGGCTTATATAAACCAAACTTGCGCAAATGATGTATCAAAGGATGAAAACTCTCAAAGTTGCTACAGATGCTGGATTTTAATCACATTTTTCGTGATGAAGAACTAGTTGAAGTTTTTATATAGGTCTATTCCAAAGTATCAGATCAAAATTGCATAAATTTTGGCATTTTTGTATGTACACTTTTTGTTGGGTAATTGTGTGACTTTGCCTTACTTGAAGACAACATTCTTTGAGGTTATGTTTTCTTTTGTTTTTGTTTGTTTGTTTGGATTTTTCTGAGTTGATCATCCATTGTTATATTCTGCTACAAAATGAAATTAATGTAGTGGTCTATGCTATTAAAAATATTTTTAAAAAGTTGTGTTTGATTGAAATTTTTTGTCACTTTAAGCAAGCATGGTTGGGACCATGTGATTCAGGGTTTGGTTCAACTGGGGTTTGGGTTGATGGACGCCTATGGTCCTAAGGGAGCCTTTGGTCGTATAGAGCCAGGGAGTATACAGACTGGCCCCGCCCACTCTGCCTGTCAGCTGGGCAGCAAAATCCTACTCAACACATTCAAAGTAAGATTATCATTATCACTTCACAAAGTACTGTATACAGGGTTATTTTCACACCATGTTATTTTACCTTTTCACACTATACCTTGTTTTGAGTTTTTAATAGGAAATAATACTGTATTCTTTGTATTGGCCCCATTTTAGATTTGCTGGGAAAATGTTGCAGAAGTAAAACAAGAGTGAAAATTTCCCTGTATACAATTCTTTTAACTTGTATACTGTTGTTTTAACTTGCATATGTGATGTTATCACAGCATAAGGGTATTCCTTGGGTTTTATAGATGATACAATGCAAAAAACGTTTATAACAAAAAATATTGAATAATTTCTGAAGATTTTCCAAATTATTTTTTAGGCTCATGACATGGTGAGAGCTGAAATTCTGGAGCAGATTTTCAACAGGGTTGTTACCAAGGCCACATCACCCGTCAGCCATTACTTAGGTATAATGATAACATTTCGATTTTTCTTCTGGTTCAGTATGTGAAGCCTGTCACTGGTGTAGAATCAGTCTGAGATCTTGTTGTTGTAGACCTGCTGTCCAGTACGGTGATGTCGGCCCCCCAGAGGCTCCTCGAGTCCTCCTGTAAGGTCCGCGAGACGTTTGACTACCTGGCCTTCCTTACCCCCACCGCCGCCGAGGGACTACTGAAAGCTATCCACCCCCTACTGAAGCTCAGTATGTCACTCAGAGACTCGCTCATTCTCGTCCTCAGGAAAGCCATGTTCTCAAGGTAGTGCACAAAAATTTATACATCCAAGCAAGAGGGTGTTTGCATGTTGAAATGAATATGTGTGCTAAGATCTACAGAATATTTTCAGGCAGTTAGACTCTAGAAAGATAGGAGTGTTTGGGTTTTTGATGTTCCTGAAAAATTTCCGTATTCTTGGTGGAATGCCATCCAGTCAGGCTAGTCAGCAATTCTCCTCAAGTCAGGTAAATTTGTATTGTCCAATTACATATGTTTACCAGTTTTACTGACAGTGGAAAGTAGAAAAAGAAAAAAAATTTAGATTATATAATAAATTTTAAAGTTCTAGTATAAAAAGAAATTCAGTTCATAGTTTTAAAGAAAAATGTTTACCGTCAGATTGTATTGCCACAATTTTTCCATGGATTTATGATACTCTATTAGATGGAGAAAATCATGAAACTATCTGAGGTGTGGCCTTTGATTTTATTGGCATTTTGTTTTTCCTTCACTGTAGAGTAGAAGAATTAGATGCAATATATTATTTTTTTATAATTTAGAAAATAATGATTTATTAACATAATTTGCATTTCAAACTGCTAAGTTGATTTTGCATGTTTTTCTATATTTTACCTGATTTGGGGGCATTTTACTTATAAGATTATTTTTGTTTTATTCAATATGTTTATGAATGTAGTCAGTATATATTCCCAAAGCTTAACACATTTTAGAAGAAAACTAGTTATTTTGCATGGTTGATACAGTATGTATGTTACTTGGTTAGTTTTCCCGCATGCCTTTGTACAGTTATTATTGTTCAAATAATTTTTACTGATATGTTAAAAACGCTTCAAAATTGAAAAGTACATTTTTAGGTCACCTGAGTAAACTCAGGTGACCTATTGCTATCTGTTTTCGTCCGTCGTGGTGCGTTGTGCGTTAATATTTGAACATTTTCAGCTTCTTCTCTGCAACTACTGAACCAATTTCAACCAAATTTGGCACAAAGCATCTATAGGTAAAGGGGAACAAAAATTGTGAATTTCATGATCCCTGCCCCCCTGGGGCCTGAGGGCTGGGGCCAAAACCACTAAAATTAATGCATTCTTAAAAAATCTTCTTCTTTACTCCTGGACATAAAGCAGTCAAACTGTTTGCATGATTGTAATCAGCAATGAGTCCTCTACTAAAATTGTGAAATTCATGGCCCTGGGGTCAGGGGTTCTAGTGCTAGGGCGGGGCTAAATAAGTAGGTAGTGAAAATGCATTATTTCTTTGAAAATCGTCTTCTCTGCTCCTGGGTATTAAATAAACCAACTAAGTGCATAGTTATGATGAGCAAGAGTGCCTCTACCAAAATTGTGAATTTTATGGCTCCAGGGTTAGGGGTTCTGGTGTTAGGGTAGGGCTCTATTGATTATATAGTGAAAATACATGAATTCTTTGAAAATCTTGTTCTCTGCTCCTGGGTATTAGATAAACTAACTAAGTGCATTGTTATAATGAGCAAGAGTGCCTCTACCAAAATTGTGAATTTTATGGCCCCAGGGTCAGGGGTTCTAGTGCTAGGGCGGGGCTCTATTGATTGTATAGTGAAAATACATGAATTCTTTGAAAATCTTCTTCTTCTCTGCTCCTAGGAATTAAGTAAACTAACTAAGTACATAGTTATGATGAGCAAGAATGCCTCATCCAAAATTGTGAATTTTATAGCCCCAGGGTCAGGGGTTCTGGTGTTAGGGCGGGACTCTATTGATTATATAGGGCCAGCATTTTTTTATTTTTAGGTTTACAAACCCGCCGCTCAAGTTTTTGAATTTTCAGAAAAAAAATAAAATTGAGAAAAACAGATTTTTTTTTCTTTCCGATGACAAATTGAGTCGGGATCGAGATTTCAAATTTACGAACTCGTACTTCCGGTTTTAAATGAACATGGCGGGTAATGAAGGGAGATTTGTGTCAAGTCCATAGCAGCACTAAAGCTTGGTTTAATGTAATTATTTATCGATAGGAGTGCCATTCAAAACGTTTCACCCGTTCATAAAACAATAAAATACTGACGACTTTGTAGCAAAGTGACATGTTGGTGAGATAATTATGTATCCGTATCCGTCTGTAATTGTAAATTATTTTCCTCCCACAGGTTTAAAACTGCCCATGGTAGCTATTGTCAGAGACATTGTTTAGGTTTCTGTCATAGCTTACAGACTTAGCATCAATCTTCAGAAAAGGGTCGCTTATGCATCAGATGTAATGAATAAAACTATGGGAGAAGTTGAGTCCATTTGAGGTAGAAATAAACAATAGCCTAAAGAAATAAAATATTTCAACTATTTAAAAAGAATATACAAATATATACAGGCATGTAGTATCGTTTATGGCAGCCTGAAAAATTTATTTTACACTTAATTGAAAAAAATTCCACCCTACTCCTCAATACTCCTTGGGAATACTCCCTGTCTGTTTTATGAAAGGAATTACATATTACTTTTATAGGTCTCGAGTAAATATTTCAGAATAATTTCTACCTAACACACATTAAAAACAAAAATGAAGATATATTAAAAGAGATTTAAAAAATTGATTTTTTAAAAAAAAATATGTATTTTGTCCAACATCAAAAGATTTATATCACTGTCCCCAAGTGGTAGATGATGAAATAAACAATTAAATGTTGTATTTTCCCCTTTGTAACCCTTATGTGTCCAGTGGCAAGAAGCCTGTTAGGAGAGCATAAAAAAGAAGCAAAAATTAATGTAGAAAAGTCGATAATGTATCCAAAATATAATTATTTTTTTTTTTATTTCCTCCTCCTACGGGACTTTTTCATTCTGATGTTCGTAAACCTAAAAATAAAAAAATGCTGGCCTAGTGAACTACATTAAATCTTTGAAAATTTTCTTCTCTGCTCCAGGGTATTAAGCAGATGAACTACCTATATAGTTATGATGGACAAGGGCCCTAATCTTCCATAATTATGAATTTCAAGGCCCCAGGTTCAAGGGTACCATAGAGGGGGGGGGCTGTACTTATATACTGAAAATGAATGAATGGTTTGAAATCTGCTCCTTGGTATTAATCAAATATCAAGACCTAAGTGTTAGAGGTTCATGTGTGGTAGGGGCACTACTGATTATTGCTGAATATTACTGATTAGTTGAAATGCATTTTTTGTTCCCCTACCCTGCGTATGGGTATTAAGTAAACAAACTAACCAACTGCTAAGTGTATTGTTATGATGATCAATGGTGCCTCTTTCAAAATTATGAATGCCATAGCATCTGGCTTAAAACATGAATCAAATTCAATCACTGGAAAGTTGTTGCATAATGCTCAGGTGACCTATAAGGCCCATGGGCCTCTTGTTTTAAGTTTACTGTGCATATATTTCAACTAATTTTCCAGGAATTATTTTTAAAAATAGTACACTATTCATTTCTGGTGTTTATAGGTACAAGCTGACATCCATGCACGGTACAATCCGGCCAGTAATGAGGCACTGTGTCTAGAAATCATGGGAAATCTACGTCGAGTTCTCACTCAACAAGCTGATGTTAGACTCATGTTCTACCAGGTAAGCAGGGTTAAATGAATGATATACAGCTTAGAAAAATCTCATGTTTAATAGATCAAATTCAAAGAATTATTTTTAACATTTTTCTCATTGTGTTTACAGGGAATCTATGAAGCTTTGTGTAAAAATACTCAAATAATGGGGTCAGTTTTGGAAATTCTTCTAAGTCAGGTAATACACAGCATAACCATCATTGTTGAATGAAAAACCATCACTACCTGAACACAAATAATTATTTATTTATACGTATAAATTTTATACAATATCACAGCTGATTATGTACAATAAATTCTATACAATATCTTTTCACAGCTGAAGAAGTACTATGAGCCTACAGAAGATGTGAATCCCCCTGTTAAACTGGATCTCTGCATCACAGCTCAAGGAGATCAGATATATCTAGCTGAACCACTGGTAAGTTAAAAACTTAGCCTAGATATATCAAAACTTGTGCATGCTTTATTTATTGTTGATATACATCTAGCATTAGAAGGTAATGAAAATTTTAGTTCAAGCATAAACATTGCCAGATCTTAGCATAATTAACCTCATTCAACATTATGGTTATTAAATGTTGATTTATCAAGAAATTGACAAGCACAGACATATTATTTTCCATTTAATTAAGGAATTATTTACATGACTTGAGAACTACAGTGATGATTCCTTACTCAGTTGACCCGGTTTTTCAGGGTTCTGTAGGTCGCGGGTCTCGGTGGTTCCTGTAGAGGTTGAGCCGTCTGTGGTTCCCTCTATAGTTGCCACATTGAGAGCTGTGTTCTTACAGAGAAAAACTGGAGGGTTGATTTAAAAATAGTTTTCAATCTGAGTTGTTCCAAGTCTAGAAAATTTGTTATCAGTTCATGTTTGTTTGCCTGTCTTGTAGAAAATTTTCAAACGTAATACTGGTATGGGACATGTTACTTCAAGCTCTCATGTGATATGCTTTTAATTTCTTATGTTTATCTCTCATTGCAGGCTCACATGATCTGTTGTATCCAGCTCTGCCTGATTAAGGTCAGTGACATTCGTCGTCAGATGAGCGGTGACCATGACGACACGGTAATGGAGGACTCGAACCACACACAACAGGAACTGGAGGACAAGATGGAGTCCCTCGTCACCCGAATGATTAAGTCTGAGATGGAGGACTTTGAACTGGTAAACATTAGTTAAACATTATCAGTATTACAGAAATATCTCAGAACGATCCCTGTTCTGTCTGTCAACATGTAAATCAGTAGATGGGTTAAAGCATTTTGAATCTTACACTCAAAAGAATTATACATCTTAATTCAGGAATGTGAAATTTACAGGGGAAAATGGGATTTTAAAATGTTATATCGTTTAAATAGACTTAAAATATATAGATGTAAATATTTTATATCTTTATCATGATAAAATAAAATAATATATTTTAAATTTATAGGACAAATCTGCCGACTACTCTCTAGCTAACAGTGTTGGGGTCAAAAATAACATATTCTCCATACTAGTTCTGGGGATTTATGAGTCTTTGATGGAGTACACATTCAACACTGGGCAATACAGGTAATTATAAACAGCAAAAACTTGTACACAGAGAAAATTTTAGAGTCCCTTGTTAGATGTAAAAAAAATTTCAGTGAGTGTAATTTTCTTAAAACTTGATCTGAAAATGAAGAAATTAAGATTTTAATGAAATGATCCTAGAAATGTCTGTTTTGCTGCAAAAATTAAAGAAAAACCCTTTAATTGTAGTGAGTCAAGCTTGCAGCAGATTTTACATTTGTTTGAGAATTATAAGAAATTGAGTGAAGTTTTGAAAGAAAAAGCTACTGCTGGTGCTGGAAAGAAGGGAAAACCTCCCACAGGAAATAAGACCCCCCTCAGCCTCCTGTCTATCAGGGGGACCACAGAGATCCTGAGGGCTCTCATTAGGTAGGCAGGGTAGAACCATGTTATTGAACAGGTATATTGGTTTGAGACAATATTGTGAATCACTAATATAGTAATAATCGTGAGGGTTAAATTTTTGCTGTTTTCATCGTATGAAGAGACCCATGAATTTTTATCCTAAAAAAAACTGTAAAATTTTAAATGTGAAGCTACACAGCAGCTCTTTAACTACAAAATTATAAATTCCCTTGAAACAGCAGTTTTCCTCAAACCTCAAAATTTTAACCTGAATAAATATAAGGTTTAACAGTTATTACAGTAAGGTTCATTATATTATTTTCAGAAGTAAATAAAAACAGTATAAAAATCACTCTATGGCTTTAATATTTCAGTGAAACTGCACCAAGTTTGACAGAAAATCTGAAGATCTTGAGAGATGACACGGACTTCAGAAGACATATTGTCAATGTGGCTCTACAGAAAATACATCAGGTCCAGGAGAAGGGGGTGTGTGATGGGGCAGAGGGTGGGGATAAAACCAAGATTCTCCAGCATCTTATCTGTCTGGCCAAGTAAGAAATGAGAGAATCATAAATGTTAGGGAGGGACTCGCATATATGTAGATTTACTTTTCTATTGTTAAAAACAATTTTCTGATCAAACACTAGGAAATTACTTGTAAAGTGGTTTTTAGCCGGGCTTATTGCTCAAAGAGCAATTGCCGGCTTATGTGATCCTGTTCAAGGCAGGATGTTGACCCCATAGTCGCCATTTTAAAGTTACGTGCAAAAATATAGTTCTTACTCTCAACCGCTTTTGAGATAATACAAACGCTAAATAAAGCAACAAAAATAAAACGAAGTTTTATCTATATAAAATAAACATTAGTAGTAATGACTTTGAAAAGTTCATAAGTCAAAGAACATAGTTCATTAGCGTAAGGATTTTTGATAATCAGTGTTACCGTAGTTCTCTACACATACGAGGTAAAGCAGGAGAGGGAACCAGACTGGCCTGTTTGTTTACATTCAGCTGCGGTACCAGATTAAATCTGATTCTGACAAAATCGGACCGTGGTATTAGGATTGAAAAACTCACTGTCAGTGTCTTATCATTTATATTGATAGTTTTAAAATAACTTTTTCATCAGAATATAAACGTGATTAATGTAAGAAATCCATTCTACTCTGTAAATGAGCCCGGCTCTCTGTACTTCTGAGTACTTTGATTTAGCTCTACTGGTCAGAGACCAGAAGAGCTTATGCGATAGTAATGCGTCCGTCATCCGTCCGTCTGTCTGTCCGTCTGTCTGTAAACAATTTTTCAAAACGCTACTCCTCCTACAGTTTTGGTCTGATTTTAATATAACTTGGCACACAGGTAGACTACACTAAGATACATAAAATAGTGCATCGGTTTTTGATTTCGATCAACGGTGTTGCCGTGGTTACTAAAAATAGAATTCTCTGTGAAATTCCTTTAAAATGCTACTCCTCCTACAGTTTTCATCTGATTTCAATATAACTTGGCACACAAGTAGAATACACTAAGATACATAAAATAGTGCATCAGTTTTTGATTTCGATGAAAGGTGTTGCCATAGTTACTAAAAATAGAATTTTCTGTGAAATTCCTTTAAAATGCTACTCCTCCTACAGTTTTCATTTGATTTCAATATAACTTGGCACACAATTAGACTACACTAAGATACATAAAATAGCGCATCAGTTTTTGATTTCGATGAACAGTTTTGCTATTGTTACTAAAAATAGAAATGTCTGTGAAATTCCTGATGGCATTGGCTTCTTTTCTCATCCTTTGTCATAAGTACAAACCAGTGGAGCTACAGTCTCGACAGAGACTTCTTGTTGATTTCGATGAACGGTGTTGCCGTGGTTACTAAAAATAGAAATTTCTGTGAAATTCTTTCAAAATGCTACTCCTCCTACAGTTCTGGTCTGATTTCAATATAACTTGGCACAAAAGTAGACTACACTAAGATACATAATTCTGTGCATCGGTTTTTGATTTCGATAAACGGTGTTGCTGTGGTTACTAAAAATAGAAATTTCTTTGAAATTCTTTCAAAATGCTACTCCTCCTACAGTTTTGGTCCAATTTCAATATTACTTGGCACACAAGTAGACTACACTAAAATACATAATTCTGTGCATCGGTTTTTGATTTCGATGAACGGTGTTGCCGTGGTAACTAAAAATAGAAATTTCTTTGAAATTCTTTCAAAATGCTACTCCTCCTACAGATTTGGTCCGATTTCAGTATAACTTGGCACACAAGTAGACTACACTAAGATACATAATTCTGTGCATCAGTTTTTGATTTCGATGAACGGTGTTGCCTTGGTTACTAAAAATAGAAATTTCTTTGAAATTCTTTCAAAATGCTACTCCTCCTACAGATTTGGTCCGATTTCAGTATAACTTGGCACACAAGTAGACTACACTAAGATACATAATTCTGTGCATCGGTTTTTGATTTCGATAAACGGTGTTGCCGTGGTTACTAAAAATAGAAATTTCTGTGAAATTCTTTCAAAATGCTACTCCTCCTACAGTTTTGGTCTGATTTTGATATAACTTGGCATACAAGTAGACTACACTATGATACATAATTCTGTGCATCTGTTTTTGATTTCAATGAACAATGTTGCCATGGTTACTAAAAATAGAAATTTCTGTGAAATTCTTTCAAAATGCTACTCCTCCTGCAGTTTTGGTCTGATTTCAGTATAACTTGGCACACAAGTAGACTATACTAAGATACATAAAATAGTGCATCGGTTTTTGATTTCGATGAAAGGTGTTGCCTTGGTTACTAAAAATAGAAATTTCTGTGAAATTCTTTCAAAATGCTACTCCTCCTACAGTTTTGGTCTGATTTTGATATAACTTGGCATACAAGTAGACTACACTATGATACATAATTCTGTGCATCGGTTTTTGATTTCAATGAACAATGTTGCCATGGTTACTAAAAATAGAAATTTCTGTGAAATTCTTTCAAAATGCTACTCCTCCTGCAGTTTTGGTCTGATTTCAGTATAACTTGGCACACAAGTAGACTATACTAAGATACATAATTCTGTGCATTGGTTTTTATTTTGATGAGTGGCAAGGATCATTTTTCTATTTATTGCTGATTTAAAGTCTCAAGTCCCAACTGCTACTTTTCTCTTCCTTTGTTTTAAGTATAAACCAGTAGAGCTACAGTCTCGACAGAGACTTTTGGTTATGCTTTTCATTTCAAGCATGTAATTTAGTCTACCATTAATGGACTCTATATGCTTAAATTTAAGTTAGGTTAACAAATTGTTCTCAACTTACCATGCTATCTGTTATCCATATAATCATTTTACATGGGAATAAAGCTGCATTGACTTAGACATCAACAAAGATGTTCTTCTGTTTCAGGATATTCATCACCCACTACACAGAAAATCAGCGGCCCGAGGAGGAGGGGAAGAGAGACAGGAGTAAATACATCAGTGGCCAGTGTCTAGAGGGGCTGGTGGGGATAATGACTGTTATATCCCAGCGTTACACCGAACAGTTCTGTCACTGTCTCTGTGAAATGGGTAAGTGATTCATATAATGACCATTATATCCCAGCGATACACCAAACAGTTCTGTCACTGTCTCTGTGAAATGGGTAAATGATTTATATAATGACCATTATATCCCAGCGATACACCGAACAGTTCTGTCACTGTCTCTGTGAAATGGGTAAGTGATTCATATAATGACCCTTATATCCCAGCGATACACGGAACAGTTCTGTCACTGTCTCTGTGAAATGGGTAAATGATTTATAGAATGACCGTTATATCCCAGCACTATACAGAACAGTTCTGTCACTGTCTCTGTGAAATGGGTAACTAGATTAGACATGTAGATTAGAATATACAGTTGAACTTTGGTATCTCAAACACTGATATTTTGAATACCATGGTTATATCCAAGTGATTTTGGAAGTCCCAATCACTTATTTTTGAGTATTTTCCCCTGATATCTTGAATTCTCAGATGTCTCAAAAAAAATTTCTCAGTCATTTTGATTGTGAGATAATGAGGTTTGACTATATATGCATACTGCTTCTCTTGAATGATTCCTTGTAATTTGAAATGTTAAATGTGTTACCATTTTAATAAGTCCTTAACTGTATTGTTTTGGTGAAGGAGATACTTTTAAACTCGACCGAGTGTAATTTTTCCATCATATCAGAAAATGTGAAGGCATACACTATGATTTATGATATAACTGTTTACGAGGAAGAATTTATGAGTATTTCAGAGTGTATGGCATTTTGTAGTGGATGCTGATGAGTCAGAAGATGTCCAGGAAGTTATTTACAGTCATATTAAAAAGTACCAGGTAAAACTTTAGCCAGTAATGGTGTGGCCTGTAGTAAATTTGTTGAAATGAGTTATTTCTGAAATTCACATTTAGCATGAATACCACATGTGCATATGCTCTGTTACCCTTAGCTGTCTCTAATAAGTTTTATTTCTATTTGTTTTTTAGCTCTACTGGTCAGAGACCAGAAGAGCTTATGCGATAGTAATGCGTCCATCGTCCGTCCGTCTGTCTACCTGTCCGTCTGTCTGTCTGTAAACAATTTTTCAAAATGCTACTCCTCCTACAGTTTTAGTTCGATTTCAATATAACTTGGCACACAAGTAGACTACACTAAGATACATAATTCTATGCATCGGTTTTTGATTTCGATGAACGGTGTTGTCGTGGTTACTAAAAATAGAAATTTCTGTGAAATTCTTTCAAAATGCTACTCCTCCTACAGTTTTGGTTCGATATCAATATAACTTGGCACACAAGTAGACTACACTAAGATACATCGGTTTTTGATTTCGGTGAATGGTGTTGCCGTGGTTACTAAAAATATGAATTTTTGTGAAATTCTTTCAAAATGCTACTCCTCCTACAGTTTTGGTCCGATTTCAGTATAACTTGGCACACAAGTAGACTACACTAAGATATATAATTCTGTGCATCGGTTTTCGATTTCGATAAACGGTGTTGCCATGGTTACTAAAAATAGAAATTTCTGTGAAATTCTTCCAAAATGCTACTCCTCCTACAGTTTTGGTCTGATTTCAGTATAACTTGGCACACAAGTAGACTATACTAAGATACATAATTCTGTTCATCGGTTTTTGATTTCGATGAACGGTGTTGCCGTGGTTACTATAAATAGAAATTTTTCACAAAATGCTACTCCTCCTACAGTTTTGGTCTGATTTCAGTATAACTTGGCACACAAGTAAACTATACTAAGATACATAATTCTGTGCATTGGTTTTTATTTTGATGAGTGGCAAGGATCATTTTTCTATCTATTGCTGATTTAAAGTCTCAAGTCCCAACTGCTACTTTTCTCTTCCTTTGTTTTAAGTATAAACCAGTAGAGCTACAGTCTCAACAGAGACTTCTGGTTTTTTTCAGCGACTGGTCATGAACATTTTGAAATCTGACAGTGAAGATAAGAACATGAAGGAGGTCCAGTTACTGCTGGGAATTATCCAGATTTTGTGTAAACAGCTGTACAGCTCGGGGAACCAGTTTGAGAAAGTCTTGGACTGGGTTCACAAAATCTGTACAGAGCAGAGTATTGGTGAGCCAATAGTACTTATAGATTTATCTCATTTCCTAATTGTGTGTTTATACATGTACATGTACTTACAAGAACCAACTCTCTTTCCAGATGACATCCCTACCTGTAAACTCCTATTCTCCATGCTGTTGGCCTTCACCCAGCAGGTGAAGAGTTGTCCGCCCTTGTTACGGGACCTTTCACAGGATGTACACAGTCAGCTGGGGGATATAGACCAGGTGTGTTTTGTGTGTGTAGAAACCTTAAATAAACTGACTTAGTTTATTGTAAAACCATCAATGAAATTGTCGGTGGAACAAAGACTGCTTAGTGTTTATACAGACAATTTTTTACCACATGACTATTCCAACTTCTGTAAATGTCTTGAATTATTGATTTGAACATATTTTATTATGAAATAAATACATAAATGGATTGGGCAGCAGGCATGGCCTTATATAAGCCCACTTCACATTTGAATTATTTGTTGTAGGAGACCCAGGTGGAGGACAAGACCCACTTTTCCTTGGTGACACAGAGAACTTCCGCCCCGGTCCTGCTGAATTTAGTTTTACAGCAGGCAGAGAGGGAACTGGACGATACAGAGTGGGTGGTGGCCAGACTCCGGGCAGAGACGGGACAGGCCAGTGGTCAGTTTGTTTGATAATTATAGGATCAGAGGAAGTCTTTGAATGAAAAGAACATAAATGTGTACATTTATGGGTATCAAATAATGACATGTTTATCTTTTTTTAAGGTGGGGGTATGAATTAATTATAAATATTGAAAGAAGAAATAATTTCTACATAAAGTGTGAATTTCAAACTCGCTCAAACAATGTTAAATTTATTACCCCACCTCTGTCGATTTTTCCGTGAGATCCTGGCTTACGATTGGTTGAAGTCTGTCACGTGAAGGCGGTGGATTACTTATACCCGGTCAGTTGTAAATCCATACCCGGTCAGTTGTAAATCTATACCCGGTCGATGTATTACGTCACAAACACAAACGTGACGTCATAATAGGCACAGTATATGCGTGATGAAGCATTTAGTAGAGAAAACCATTTATAAACTACAGATAAAACGTAAATGTTTCATCGGTGGGGTAAATTCGTTACATAGTCATTTAGTGACAGGGTATGGGATGATACCAGGTTAGTAAATTTCATACCTGACTCGGCTCCGCCTCGCCAGGTATGAAATTTACTAACTAGGTATCATCCCATACCCTGTCACTAAAAGACTATGTAACTAATAATACATGCTTGTACTTTAAAAGGAATGCTTTTTTTAAGCAATCCAAATTTAATAAAGACATTAAATGTTTAAGACCCAGTGATTAACTATTCTCAGTAGTTATTTAACATTAAGTTTGTGTGGTTCCAGATGAAGTGGAGGTAGACCTGACCCAGAAGGAAGGCCATGAGAGAAGTATCTGTACCAGGCTAGGTATACTGGTCACGGCCTTCCATGAGCTGGTCCAGGCCGCGGTACCTGTGGGGGGATGTATGGAGAACATGGTCAAACAGGCCACCCGGCTGTACGGAACCCTCACCATCCTTGTCAAATATGTACGTTATTCTCTGTGTATTCAAATCTGAACTCAACTTTGAAATTTCTAGTCATATACGGTGTAAACTGAAATTATACGTGCACTTACATTATTTAATGATAGTGGAGTTTTGTTAGAATCCTTAAATTATTTTATATTTCTCAGAAATTTTGAACATCTTCCATTAATTAGTGTTTATATGAACATATATTCCATTTTGTATTCTACGTTTAGTGTAAAGACATTTCTAATGTATCTTATAAGCATTATCATAAATGTGAGTTTGTATTTTAAATTTTTAATGAGTAAATACATGTATTTCAAAGTACCTTCATTATCTTTTTATTTGCATAATGCATATGGAAAAAAATGCTTGGAGTATCTTAATTAACTACCTGTATGAGACTCTCCATCCTGTTTGCTGATGATTTTGTATGTTATTTTTCAGTATCTGAATCTCTATCAGCTAAAGGCTGGTCATTTGTCATCCAGGTTTGAGAAGCTCGTCAAATTGATTGGAACTCACTTAACACAGTACTGCTACGCAATGATCACATATATACAGGTATGTATCTAACTAAGGACTGCTATGAAGAGCAGACCTGTTTACTCTTACGATTTTGCTGTATTTTGTACAGATTTTTAGTCTAAAATACGTCTCACGTTTTGCTTTTATGAAAATACGGAAATCTGAAATACATGTACGTTCGTTTGGAATTTAGCAGTTAGTTTCTGTTATGATCTGTCTTTGTTTCATGCTTTTTAATCGGTAAAAAAGAGAAAATTTTCAAACTCTTAAGTGATGTTTGGTTAACAAAATGCTGTGGTATTATAAAATGTTGAAGACCATGTTGTTAAACCAATTTTTAGTAATCCGAAAAGCAGTTGTTCTCTTTTAATATATGTAAAATCAACGGAAAGTTAAATTTTACTGGCAAATGCCAAATTTCACGGAGAAATCTAATCAAGAATACTTAGAGACGACGATATGGGTAAACAGCTCTGTAAGAGATAATATACATGTTTGTCTGTCTCTCTGATTGTCCAGAAATAATGTACCTATGTCATTATTTTGCAAAAGAGGAACCATTGAATTTCAAAATGGATTTTTATATGACCCTGACCATGTAACCGTGACCTAACTGTAAATAAGTCAATGCTTTGAAATCTTTTATGATGAGCAAGGGTGCCCTTTTCAAAATTTAAAAATGTGTTACACTATAACAATAACCTACTATCTATATTTTGTAGCAAACAGAAAGTGAGCAGGTTCAGCAGAATGTGGACAAAGGGAAAAAGGACAAGAAGAAGCAGGCTGCGGCTCTTAATGCTGGAAAGGTTGGACAGATTGTATTATAGTGCAGACTAAATGTCAGCATGCTGGTGTGTACATGGATATTAGTATATGAGTATTTGTTGACATAATGTTACATGCATGAATTAAGTGATGACCCCCTGCCAGTTTTGATCATCTAGTAGGGAAAACTATTTGAGGATTTGAGGGGGTATTAAGAATTTTTTTTAGAATATTGAATTTTTTTTAAACTGCATTACTTAGATATGTGGAAGTATATATGAAATAACTTAAAGTTAAATCACTTTTAAATCACATGTTTCTTTGTCAGAAATATAATTTAGTGTGAGCTGTCTTCTCATGAGTTTCCTGACAGTGTATGATTTTTTCTGTTCTTTGAGCATTGTATTAGGTGTAACTTGTAATATAAATCTTTTCTTACTCAGGCACGGGTGCTGAAGGAATCCAGACTCATTCCAAACCTCATTTTCTCCATTGAAACATTTGAAAAGTTCCTGATTCAGCTGTCTAAAAAGTCCAAGGTACTACATCAACCCTCCAGGTTTTAATAACTTAGATACACAACCAACATTGTTCTGTAAATTAAACCATATAAACAACTAAAATGTTTTTGCTATGTAATTTGAAGGTGAACCTGATGGAGCACATGAAGATGAGCACGTCTCGAGATTTCCGAATCAATGTGGCCACAATTCAGGCCGTGATGGAGAATAACTCGGACTCACAGGAATCGGAGGAGGAGGAGGAAGAGGAAAACAATCAAAATGAGGAGGATCAGGAAAATGAAGAGGTATGCTGCCCCGCCCTCCTCACTTTCTCATCCGGTTCTTGACCACTTTCTGACCTAAGGTTATTTTTGAAGGACATCTTTGTAAAGAGTAACTTCTTGTATCCATCAGACTGCCTAATTTATATGATCATTTGTATTTTTCAGAACAGTTCTGAAGAGCAAGAAAACACCGCTCCAACCAACAAACGCCCCCCAGAGCCCCTTGATCCACCACCTGCAAAGAAATCCAAACTCGGAAAAAAGTCTAGAGCTGGCAAAGTGTAAAACTTCTTATCTTTTTTAGCAGACTTTGTTAATCCTCTGATTTTTTAAGGCTTATTTGTTAGGTAGATATGTGCCAAATATTTTAGACTTATGTATCTGTATAAACATTTACAATTAAATACTTGTAAATGAATTTTAATTTTTTTTTATTAGCCGGGCTTATTGCTCAAAGAGCAATTGCCGGCTTATGTGATCCTGTTCAAGGCAGGATGTTGACCCCATAGTCGCCATTTTAAAGTTACGTGCAAAAATATAGTTCTAACTCTCAACCGCTTTTGAGATAATACAAACGCTAAATAAAGCAACAAAAATAAAACGAAGTTTTATCTATATAAAATAAACATTAGTAGTAATGACTTTGAAAACTTCATAAGTCAAAGAACATAGTTCATTAGCGTAAGGATTTTTGATAATCAGTGTTACCGTAGTTCTCTACACATACGAGGTAAAGCAGGAGAGGGAACCAGACTGGCCTGTTAGTTTACTTTCAGCTGCGGTACCAGATTAATTCTGATTCTGACAAAATCGAACCGTGGTATTAGGATTGAAAAACTCACTGTCAGTGTCTTATCATTTGTATTGAAATTTTTAAAATAATTTTTTCATCAGAATATAAACGTGATTCATGTAAGAAATCCATTCTACTCTGTAAATTAGCCCGGCTCTCTGTACTTCTGAGTACTTTGATTTTTACCAATGTTGCAGTTCTATCTAATTTTCCTCATATTGCAATCCTATTGCAGAATTGTATGGAAAATCACTGTTGTGTTTCAAGCAACATGAGTTCGTGAAAAACAAAGATATAACATTATATATAGTGGAAAGACAGCAAAGAAGGTTAAATATTTAGTTTGGTGAGCTAAAAGATTTTAAAAAGTACAGCTTTCATGTTTAATTGTTTAATCACACTTTGATAAAAAAAAATTTTAAAAATTGCATGCTATTGTGGAAAAGAAGAGTGTGTGCTAAAGTGGAATAAACTATATACTTATGAACCAATTAATGGTGCTATGTTACAACGCACTTTGAAAAATTACGCACTTTGAAAAATTTTTTCAAAGTGCGTTAAAATTTGGGACCAAGCTAACGCACTTTGAAAAAAATAAATTTTTTCAAAGTGCGTTAATATCGACCATATTAACGCACTTTGAAAAAAATGTAAAGATTGATCAATATTCCTTCAAATAATCGGTATGATAAAAAACAGATCCTGGTTTGATAACTTTTTAGGTCACCTGAGTCACTCAGGTGACCTATTGCTATCTGTTTTCGTCCGTCGTCGTTCGTCGTCAATCGGTCGTAAACTTTTGAACATTTTCAGCTTCTTCTCTGCAACCACTGAACCAATTTCAACCAAATTTGGCACAAAGCATCTATGGGTGAAGGGGAACAAAATTGTGAATTTCATGATCCCTGCCCCCCTGTGGCCTGGGGGGTGGGGCCATAACCACTTAAATTAATGCCATCTTTAAAAATCTTCTTCTTTACTCCTGGACATCAAGCAGTCAAACTGTTTGCATGATTGTAATCAGCACTGAGTCCTCTACCAAAATTGTGAAATTCATGGCCCTGGGGTCAGGGGTTCTTGTGCTAGGGTGGGGCTAAATAAGTATATAGTGAAAATGCATTATTTCTTTGAAAATCTTCTTCTCTGCTCCTGGGTATTAAATAAACTAACTAAGTGCATAGTTATGATGAGCAAGAGTGCCTCTACCAAAATTGTGAATTTTATGGCCCCAGGGTCAGGGGTTCTGGTGTTAGGGCGAGGCTCTGTTGATTATATAGTGAAAATACATGAAATCTTTGAAAATCTTCTTCTCTGCTCCTAGGTATTAAATAATTTAACTAAGTGCATAGTTATGATGAGCAAGAGTGCCTCTACCAAAATTGTGAATTTTATGGCCCCAGGGTCAGGGGTTCTGGTGTTAGGGTGGGGCTCTATTGATTATATAGTGAAAATGCATTATTTCTTTGAAAATCTTCTTCTCTGCTCCTGGGTATTATATAAACTAACTAAGTACATAGTTATGATAAGCAAGAGTGCCTCTACCAAAATTGTAAATTTTATGGCCCCAGGGTCAGGGGTTCTGGTGTTAGGGCGGGGCTCTTGATTATATAGTGAAAATACACAAATTCTTTGAAAATCTTCTTCTCTGCTCCTAGGTATTAAATAAACTTACCAAGTATATAGATATGATGAGCAAGAGTGCCTCTACTAAAATTGTGAATTTTATGGCCCCAGGGTCGAGGGTTCTGGTGTTAGGGCGGAGCTCTATTGATTATATAGTGAAAATACATGAATTCTTTGAAAATCTTCTTCTCTGCTCCAAAGTATTAAATAAACTAACTAAGTACATGGTTATGATGAACAAGAATGCCTCTACCAAAATTGTAAATTTTTATGGCCCCAGGGTCAGGGGTTCTGGTGTTAGGACAGGGCTCTATTGATTATATAGTGAAAAAACATTAAATCTGAGAATATTTTCTTCTCTGCTCCTGGGTATTAAGCATATGAACTACCTATATAGTTATGAGCAAGGGCCCTTATCTTCCAGAATTGTGAATTTCAAGGCCCCAGGGTCAGTAGTACCATAGGCGGGGGTCTGTACTGAAAAATAATGAATTCTTTGAAATCTGCTTCTTGGTATTAATCAAATACTTTTGAAAAGCAAGGATGCCTTTTCAAAAATTGTGCAATGTGTGGATCTAGGCCTAAGAGTCAAGGGTTCATGTGTGGTAGCGGCACTACTGATTATTGCTGAGTATTACTGATTTGTTGAAATGCATTTTTTGTTCCCCTACCCTGCCTGTGGGTATTAAGTAACCAAACTAAGGAACACCTAAGTGTATAGTTATGATGATCAAAATTGTAAATGCTATAGCATCTGGCTTAAAACAAGGATCAAATTCAATCACTGGAAAGTTGTTGCATAATGCTCAGGTGACCTATAAGGCCCATGGGCCTCTTGTTTTATGATAAGTCACTGTAGGACCTGGGATATTGACGTTTTAAATATTTAAGGTTTTGATAAAATAAAAGGGAAAATTAAAGGGGTCTTGAAAAAAAGAGTGACGATTGTTTAAGTTCATTAATTCGTTTCTTCTTTTTTTTTTAATTCTAGTTTTTGATAAGTAGATGTAAAGGTGTATAGGGGGCACTAACAGAGGACAGCTTCAAGTAACTTAGCATTTATCATAATAAAAAGGGGCCAATTTGATTGGTCAAAACTAAAAAAATTCTTTCTCTCTTATACGTTTTACTTTACTTTAAAATTTCAAGTTTTCATCTCTTTTAATTAACTCATTTATTATTGAAAGTTTTCAACGTCATACCAATTAGGTAAATACATAATTGTATGAATGCTTTGAGTATAGCATAGACATCGAGACTGGGCGATAGGGCCAGGGGAGGGGATGGGTGGGGGCTAAGCCCCCCACTTATTTTGGAAAGATATATACATCGTATAAGCATTGAAAATGCAGCGTACCCTTTTTAGGTTTAGTGCTCCCCTTCCCTGTTTGTTACCGACACTTATGTATTGGAAAGATAGAGATATGGACTGAGGGATCTTATACCCGTCTTCTCTTTTCGACGGGAGTAAATCAATTCATTTTTGAGGTTAGGGTTAGGCTTAGTTTTTTTGAAAGATAAATAACAAATAAAATCTTTTCATGACTAAAATATGATTATTTTTTCAAAGTGCGTTAAGTGTCTCCATGGTAAAATATATTGATGTAGACTCTTAACGCACTTTGAAAAATTTTTTCAAAGTGCGTTGAGTTGGTCCAAAATTTAACGCACTTTGAAAAAAATTTTCAAAGTGCGTTGATTTTGTCCCAATTTTAACGCACTTTGAAAATTTTTTTCAAAGTGCGTAATTTTTTCAAAGTGCGTTGCCACAGTGCTACCATAGTTCCATGTTTTATACCCTGTAAATGATTCTATTGTTCACAGAATAATTTAATTGATTAATCTCAGTTATCTGTAAAAGTATAGGACGTTTTCTAATGACGGGTAGCAATCGCATTTAGACAATGCCTTGCAAGGAAACATATGCCAACATATTTTATAATATATACGGCAATCGAATACAGAATTGATAATCGGTTAACCGCAAGTCCTTTACCTCTTTTACTGTATTTATCTACCAGGTTCATAAAATCCAACCAACCCCCCCCCCCCCCCCCCCGCCCTCCGTAACAATTTTATGAATGCGTCTTTTATTGCATTTCCAACAATTTCCTAGTGTGCAATAGCTTTCGTGTTTGATGTTCGTTGAAAATGTGTAGGATCTGCCTAGTACACTGTAGATACTTTCCCGAATTCTCAATATTCTTTAACCATTTTAAGAAAACGGCACCTGATAAAATGCCCGTTTTTCTGGCCATCAGGGACACGTCTCCGTCAATATTGCTTTATTGTTGCGACTGATTTCCCATTGACAAGCCCCTATGTTGATAAATGAGAAAACGTCTTCATATCTTCATTTGAAGTGATTTGAAATATGTAGATTACGAATAGTATTCAAGCTCACAAGTCCGTTCAAACTGCAAATCAGGAGCAGAGCAAAAAATCTGTAAAAAATCAGAGGTGGGATCAGGTGCCATGGAAGAGTAAGCATTTACCAAAATGCCATAGCATGCTTCATAATCATAGCAAAAGTTTTTTCTCTCTCATATAGAAAAGCCACGTAGCATCGTTTTTGAAGGAGGGGGGGGGGGGGCAAGCCAGCCATTTTTCTTATATTAATAAAAGTTGTGCGGGGGGGGGGATTGCAATGAACATTTACAACAGTTTAAGTCATGTTGGGGAAAAAAGGGGGGAGCCCACCCACCCAATCCCGTTGCTACGTGCCTGTAGAATTTTAAAAATAAAATTTGGTACTTAATAAACACAGGGCGGCTTAGAAAGGGATATATTTAGTACCCATCGGAATCCAGACAGGGACGAAATTTCAACAATTTGGCTTGACTTTCATCCAAACCGACAACTCACATTGCAACAACACACAAGTGTTCTTCAAGATTGACTATTTTTGGCAAAACCTGATCAATGGTCTTGCCTGCTATTAAGTTTGACCAGGGAACAGTTTGTGGATATGTATAGTTATTTTTTCTGCGCCGTAGTTGAGCTATTTAAAAGACATTGCGCATTACTGCACTTGACAAAAGGTATTGTTTACAGATAAAGTCATTACAAGGTAAATTTTAAACCGCAGCAAACTACAAAATGGCGGAGGGTAGAGAGTTCCATTCAGTCTACGTTGAGCAGGTAAGATAAATTGAATCCTAAGTTCGGTATAATATTGAACAGCAACGATCTCAATAAAAAAATCTAAGCAATAAAAATGGAACTATTTTCAACAAAATTTTTTTTTGTAGAACAAAATTGTATAATATTGATGCTTTGAACTTGCTTGATATATGTATAATAGATCCAGCGTTTCTTCCAGAAAAAAATGTATATTGACTATACATGTATTTACATTCAGTGTAATTTTGTATGCCCTTGTGATCGAGGACTAGAGGGTAATGAGTATATAGTTTTTGCTCTATTTGTCTAGATGCTTGCAATTGTCTGTTGATCAGTTCGTCCGCAAAACTTACTTATTGCTCATTACTTTGAAATAAATAAAGCTATTGCTTTTAAATTTTACATATCGATCACATATATTTCTTGTGACAAGACCTGTAATTGTCTAGTAATAGCATATTTGACCTCTTGAATTGCAGTTTGTTCAACATTTGCAAAATTGCTCCAGACTCTAACCTTGGCTGTAACTTTTGAATTGCTGGTACTGGTACTGATACATACACTGTACTTCACATGTACTTGGTATTACTTGTGACAAAACAATCCTTTGAATACTGTCTTCCCACAAATTTTTGTGAAAATAGAAAATTTGGTGTTATGACTGAATTTGAACGACCTTTGAAAAACTAACTTGTTGATCAGTGGTAGGCTTTTATATTTTAAACGACAATGCCTTTTCCAGGGTACTGTAAATTATGACTCTCTGTCACATTTAACTTGCAGTTTGAATAACTTGAAAACTAATTTTGGCATAACTTTTGAACGATTGGTGTTTGGGCTTTCATATTTGACGGATATATTCATTGAGAAAGTCCTTTCTTTGGGTAACAATATATTTGTTGATCCTAATTGTGAAGTTTGACTTAAATTTGAGAAACTTTTATCTTCGCCATAAGCTGTTATTAGGGGGCATCAATGGTTTACAAACACATCGTGTTCTTTATAAAATTTATAAATCTTTCACATTAAATTTCCTACTGTTTTTGCATCAACCATGGGATTTTTTCCCCACATGGGACAAATTATCCCATAGTATTATTTCTCCCATGGGATTTTGGTGGGGTTTCAGGTGGTATGAACACCCCCCCCCCCCATTTTCCCATGGGATTTGAGAGAAGTTTATAAGAAAACTAAAACATTGTGGAAGTTGAGATTGATATGATGAGATGAGAATAAAAAATCCCACCAAACTTCAGGAAATTTTTTTTTAGTTATATCTTTTCGAAAGGGTACCTAAAAGTCCGGACTTTGTCGTGTCCGGACTTAAATGTCGCACTGTTCACAACATACACACTAAGACTTGTCTCGGCACGGTAGAGAATATGCTATATAAAAACTACTTTAACTTTTAATAATTTAATTCTGTTTGTATTCTTGTCTCTCATTGGTTGATTTCCAAAAACGAACGCATAACATTTTGTATAATCTGGTTTGGTATGGGGACACACCCCCTTGACAACCAGCTGAATCATCTGTATCCATCAATCTCCTCATTTCCAGTCCTTCGGATTCATGAAAAATTCCAGATTTAATGAATGTACCTTTAACTTCAAACAGTTGCTCGATCTTACCTCATGTAAACAAGCATCATGGCTGCTAGATCTATGTATCAGTTTTTACCTCCCCTTGCTTCCCATCACTTCCGTTACTACGGTTGTATTATTGCGCGGTAAATTTGAACTAATAAAAACAACACAATTTAACATCCCCAGTTGTTTAATTATTTTAAAATTAAATTATAAGGAATGACTCTAATTCTTGGCCAGATTATCGAGTATAATATGGTTTGGGTCAGTTTACGCTTTTTTATAATCCGCTTATTTTTATAATACTCGATAATCTGGCCAAGAATTAGAGTCATTCCTTAATTAGACAAGGAAAGTAAAAGATTAGGTATTGTAGTAAAACTATTCTAGTAAATACAGAATGTACGTTTAAAATTAATATCATTTCCCCCTTGCAATTAATTTTAACATCAAAGCAGCTATTAGTTGTGTCGACAAATTATTATACTTCTCTAACGCGCGGTATTCATTTTGTTGGCCTGATATACTACACCGGCGACTACAAGAAAGAATTCAATGGTTATTTGTATGTTCATTGTGCGATAAAAAGCACAATAATTCATAACTTGCTTTACTTCCTTAACTGCAATGACAAGCACAGTTTTGATACAATAGAACTTTAAAGTTAGATAAACCAGATTTAAAGAGCTTGTATATATTCGACTATTGTGAAAAATGTAGAGGAATTTTAGTAAACCGGGTTGTTCTTCAAAAAGAAAAAAAGTATTTGATGCCAATTTGTCCATAGGGTGAAAATTAAATTTAACTTTTTTATTTGCTAATGTTCAAAGTACTGTTAGAGAAGGATATGGAGATAACGAACAGTATTCAATCTCAAAGTCCATAAAACAATACAAAATAAGAGCAGAGCAAACACGGACCCCCTATACATCAGAGGTGGGATCAGGTGCCATGGAGGAGTGAGCATCCCCTGCGGACCGGTCACACCCGCCGTGTGCTCCTTGTCATGATCAGTAAATAACGGAAAAAATCCGTCGTCAATTCAGTGTACAAATAATGGACTAACAATTGGTATGAAAAACATCAGTTAGCATTTGACTCAATGATAAATTGTATTTGCTGACAAGGTCATTTTATTGACCATAGAACTTACGAAATGATGACTTTAAACGAAACTGCTGATATTCTTGTTTCATCAACTTGCTTGTCAATAATTTACCTCGTTTTAGAAATTCTTAATACGCAGAGCATGCTCTTGCGTATCGAAATGCTCTTGCGTATCGAATCAACTGAGATATATATACTCCATATGCAGGTGATGAAGGTACGTTGCTGCACAAGTAAGGGAAGTTGACGATAGAAAAGTTAAAGTCATCACGTTTATCATATAGCTTGGTTGTTAGATGACCATTAGTGTCTTTTTCAAGTAAAATATCCAAGTAGGAAGCAAAAGTGTCGGACTCTGTGGTATCTTTTATCTCAAGCTCACCAGGATATATCGTATCGACGTAGGAATGGAAATTATCATTATTAATTGATAATACGAATTACCATTGCATGTTTATTGACAATACGTCATCGATATATCTAAATGTCGAGTTGAAGGCCACAGCAAGTGTTTTCTTCTTTTCACGCATAAGACTTTGCATAAATTCTGCTTCATATGAATATAAAAATAGGTCTGCTAATAAAGGAGCGCAATTTGTACCCATGGGAATTCCAATAGATTGTTGGAATACCTGGTCTCGAAAAACCACATAGATATTGTCAATCAGAAACTCAAGCATCTTATTGATGTCAACTTTAGAGTACTTTTGTATACAATCAGAATCTGTTTTAACAAAATAACTTAGCAAATGACCAATGACGAGGTAAGAAAATTTACGAGTTCCATTTTTATTGAAGAAGCAGCTTTCAATGATATCAAAAAGTCTGGATTTTAATTTATCGTGGGGAATTGTTGTGTATAAAGTTGAAAAGTCGTAAGTTTTTAAGCTGTTGATTTTTGTAAAGTCTTGTGATTTCAAATTGTCCAAAAGTTCTTTAGAATTTTTAAGTGTCCACATTTGATTCACACCACTTATTGAATATACAGTTGCACAGTACTCTTGAAGTTTTTCCTTCACTACTGTCAATATCTTAGTGAGGAGTAACGAAAGAGGCTTGGTTGAATATCATATATTCCAAGAGTTGATTTCTTAATTTCGACTATTGTGAAAAATGTAAGAGGGATTCCAGTTAAATAAATAAGGGTTTTCCTTCAAAAAAAAAAAAAAATACTTCCAATTTGTCCCTATGGTGAAAATGAAATTTGAACTTTTTGAAAAACGAAAGTAAGCATACTTGAAAAAAATTACCTAAAAAGTTTTCTTGCAGTTTGATCCTCTTTAAATAGTCAAATCTTTTAATAACAAAAGACCCCTATAACAACTAGAGGTACTGTGAGCAGTGAACTCACTAAATGATACCCCCCGCGTCCCACATGAATATAATGGCAGTATCTATGGGGAATTACCCAAAATACGTGTCGGATCAAAAAGTAAAATAGGGGGTGTACAATGGCAATACGTAATTAAAGATTCTGTAAATTTTAAAGTTTCATTAAATTTCATTCAGTGGTATGAGAGGAGTTGCGGATAAGAGATGGGTATTCCAAAGCGTAACAGACAGACGGACATACCAATTACAGTATACCCTCCCACTTTTCAAGCGGGGAGGGGGGTATAAATGATTTTGCTATGATCAAGTGAAATTTGTCTTATTTTGTTATTGTTAATTTTCTAAAAATAAATTTTAGCAAATTTGTATACAAGTGTGGAATCATTTTTAGCTATAATGTAAAACCTAGTCTGAAATTTTCATATCTTTATGTTTGTTAATTACTACGGTAAGACTAGAGGTACTGTGAGCAATGAGCTCACTAAATGATACCCCCGCTCCCATATGGTTGTAACTGATGACAACTGATGTCCATGTTTTGCTGTGGTTAGGAAACCCAAAATATGTGTCGGATCAAAAAGTAAAATAGGAGGTGTACATTGGCAATATGTAATAAAGATTCTGTGAAAGTTTCATTAAATTTCACTCAGTGGTATAAGAGGAGTTGTGGATAAGAGATGGGTACCCCAAAGTGTAACAGACAGACAGACGGACGGACGTACATACCGATTACAGTATACCCTCCCACTTTTCAAGCGGGGGATATAATAAATTTAATGGATATAGGCCTAAGGAATAATTTTGTTTCTTCACAGCTATTTCAACGATTATATGGAGAAACCACAGCATCCTTTGACTTAAACATAGAAAACAAAGGTAATTTTTAGCTCACCTGAGCCGAAGATCAAAATTTGTCCTTTGTCTGTCGTTGTTGTTGTAAACTTTTCACATTTTCATCTTCTTCTCAAGAACCACTGGGCCAGTTTCAACCAAACTCGCTACAAAGTATCCTTGGGTGAAGGGAATTCAAGTTTGTTCAAATGAAGGACCACGCCCTTTTCCAAGGGGAGATAACTATGAAAAATTAATGGCATTTTTAAAAAATCTTCTGAAGAACCACTGAGCTAGGAAAGATGAAACTCATGTGGAATCATCCTCAGGTAGTGGAGATTCAAGTTTGTTCAAATCATGACCCCTGGGGGTAAGGTGGGACCAAAATGGCCGATCAAAGTTTTACATAGGAGTATATAGGAAAAAATTTTAAAAATCTTCTTCTCAAGAACCACTGGGTTAGGAAAGATGAAACTCATGTGGAATCATCCTCAGGTAGTGTAAATTCAAGTTTCTTCAAATCATGACCCCCGGGGGTAGGGTGGGGCCACAATGGCTAATCAAAGTTTTACATAGGAGTATAGCCTATAGGAAATTTCTTTAAAAATCTTCTTCACAAGAACCATTGGGCCAGGAAAGATGAAACTCTTGTGGAATCATATTCAGGTAATGTAGATTCAAGTTTGTTCAAATCATGACCCCCGGGAGTAGGGTGGGGCCAAAATGGCCGATCAAAGTTTTACATAGGAAAATATCTTTCAAGGAAAACTTTAAAAAAATTCTTTTCTAGTACTTCTAAGCCATGATTAGTGATATTTATATGGAATCATCCTCAGGTAATGTAGATTCTAGTTTGTTCATATCATGACCCCCGGGTGTAGGGTGGGGCCACAATGGCCGATCAAAGTTTTACATAGGAATATATATGAAAAATCTTTAAAAATCTTCTTCTCAAGAACAATTGAGACAGGAAAGATGAAAGTCATGTGAAATCATCCTCAGGTAGTGCAGATTCATGTTTGTTCAAATGATGACCCCGGGGAAAGGGTGGGGCCAAATTGGCCAATCAAAGTTTTACGTAGGAATATATAGGGACATCTTTTAAAAATCATCTTCTCAAGTACTTCAAAGCCATGATTAGTGACATTTATAATTTATATGGAATCATCCTCAGGTAGTGTAGATTCTACTTTATTCATATCATAACCCCCAGGGATAGGATGGGGTCACAACGGGGGATCCAAGTTTTACATTATAATATATTTAAAAAATCTTCTTCTCAAGAATAGCAAAGCCATTATTAGTGATACTAGTATCTATATGGAAGCATTCTCTGTTAGTGTAGAATTAAAGTTTGTTCAAATCATACCCCCAAGGGAAGGATAGGGCCACATTATTGGATCAAAGTTTTACATGGAAAAATAAAGGCAAAAATCCCAAGAACAGAAAAGCTATGTTTAGTCATATTGGATTGTAAGCATCCTCATGTATTGAAGATTTGAATTCAAATTATTACGAAGTAATATATAGGAAGAAAATGTTTATAAAGAAATCTTTTTATCAAGAACAGCAAAGTCATAAGCGATTTTGAAATGAAGGCATTCTCAAATAGTATAAAAATTCAAGCCCCCCCCCCCCCCCCTGAAAACTTTCAGTTCTGATTTTTCCTAGCCGATATGTTCAGGTTAGCGATGTGGCCCCTGGGCCTCTTGTTTAAGGTATATAAACCCCATTTCCCTCTCTTTTTGATAAGTTAAAGAACAAAAAAAAATGGAAATAAAATCGAGTTTCAATATTTTTTACATTAAATTGTGCTCCGTAGACTTGGGAATAGAAGTAGCAGGAGGGTCAGAGGATCAACACATCCCGGGAGACAATGGAATATTTATCAAACAGATCCTAAAGGGAGGCACAGCCGAAGAAGATGGGAGATTGGCCGTGGGTGATAGGATCCTTAAGGTAAAGTTTAGTACTGGGACCAATCAGGTAAGAGTTACACTGAAAAGGAGACAAAAAGTTTGTGACATGAGGAAGATTATGGAGAAAAAGAAAAAAAGGGTAAGAATTGGATATAGAACACTGATTACATTCAAAAATCCGCTAGACAATTCAAAATTGGAGCAAAGCAATTACGGACCTCCGGAACATCAGAAGTGAGATCAGGTGCTATGGAGGAGTGAGCATCCCCTGCCAATCGGTCATACCCTCCGTGTGTTCCTTATCTTGGTCGGGAAATAACGGAAAATCCGTCGACAGTTCAGTATGTATAACAGCATTTGACTTAATGATAAATTGCATTAGCTGACATTTGCTGATATTCTTTTGTCATCACTTTGTTTGTCAATAATTTCTCATTATATAAATTATTCATACGTAGAGCAACTCTCATAATATAATATGTTATAATTATAACGGTTTAGTTTGTATGGTCCATTGTGGTCTTTTGCATTTCCATGACGAATTTATATCTAAATCCCATTTTTCTTCATTGCATTGTCAAGATAAGAGTACAAAATTGATCTTATTAATTCTGTTTCGTACTTGGTCGTTGGTCATTGGAAAATTATTTTGTTAAAACACATTCTGATTGCACACACAGGTACTCTGAAGTTGACATAAAAAGATGCTTGAGTTTCTGATTGACAATATCTATGTGGTTTTTGGAGACCAGGTCTTTTAGAATTCCCATGGGTACCAATTGCACTCCGTTATTAACAGACCTATTTTTGCATTCATATGAAGCAAAATTTTATTAGTGAAAAGAAGGAAACACTTGTTGTGGCCTTCAACTCGCATTTAGATTTATCGACGACGCATCGTCAATTAACAATGGTTATTTCCATTCATATGTCGATACGATATATCCTGGTGAGCTTGAGATAAAAGATACCACAGAGCCTGACAAATCTGTTTCATACTTGGATATTTTGCTTGAAAAAGACACTAATGGTAATCTAACAACCAAGCTATATGATAAACTTGATGACTTTAACTTTTCTATCGTCAACTTCACTTACTTATGCAGTAATTACATTCATCACCTGCATACGGCGTTTATATATCTCAGTTGATTCGATACGCAAGAGCATGTTCTACGTATGAACAATTTCTTAAAAGATGTAAATTATTGACGAACAAAATGATGAAACAAGAATATCAGGAGTCTCCTTAAAGTCCTGTGGTCGATACAATGTCAGCAAATGCAATTTATCATTGAGTCAAATGCTGACTGACGTTTTTATACTAATTGTTAGTTCATTATTTATACACTGAATTGACGACGGATTTTCCTGTTATTTCCCGATCATGACAAGGAGCACACGGCGGGTGTGACCGGTCAGCAGGGGATGATCACTCCTCCATGGCACCCGATCCTACCTCTGTTGTTTTAGAGGTCCGTGTTTGCTGTGCTTCTATTTTGTATTGTTTAATGGACTGTTCGTTATCTCCATATCTGTCATTTAATAAGTAAGGCATAAATGATCTGTTTGCAGATCAATGACACAGATGTCGAGAATATTACAAAGGATGAGGTCAGAAGAATTCTTCATTCATCCAGAGGTACCCTCAAGATTATCGTGTCTAAACATGTCGCTCTAACGGTGGACAGCTTACAACACAGTGTAAACAACTCAAGTAAGTATTCAAATGAATTAATCAAATATGGAGCAAAGTTTAAATATAACTGATAGTAACAATCTTTATTTCTTCTTTCAGACACCAGCACCCAATGTTCTGCATGTCATACCAAAGCAGAATCTTGTTGTGAAACTTGTCTTCTTCCCTTGTGTGAAGAATGCAAAGCGAATGGTAAGGGAGAGAGATCAGACGTGAAAAATTC